>NW_022731638.1:694005-718172 GCF_011630105.1 Anneissia japonica
AGATGTGTATAAGAGACCAATTTCATATAAGCCTAGATGTAATATACAGATGAATATGTATCCAGTAATTTGCGTTCAGTATATGCTGCTATGAAATACTGTAAAATTTAGTATTAAAATTTACAAGACGACAGTGGAAAAACCAGGAAAACATACCCCCAGGCCCTCCCTAAATCCACACCTGTTCAACTTAACTTTATTGAAAACAATTTCCAAAAGAGCCAAAAACATATGTTTATAATAATTAACAAACATGATGAAATAATTACAGTATATAAATCATAAAATTCCATATAGGCCTAGATCTAGATCCAATAATTTGTGTTCAGTATATGCTGCTATGAATTTTTTTTTTTTTTTAAATATCACTTTATTGTAAACGACAATAAGGAAAACGTAAAATACAATATCATGGCCCAAATGAGGCACACGCAAGAAGAAACGGAGAACAACGAGAAAAGGGCAAAATCAGTAATTTAAAAAATAATAACAATCCTATTAATTCAGTTATAAGATATTGAGGATTAGTCCAGGATGGTTCGTTTTTCGCGTAATATATACTAAAGGAAGGTATTATGACAAGTTTAGAAATATTGTTGTTTTATGTTGTAACTTCTAGAGTTAAAGACGTAATACAATACTCAGGATAGCCTTTAATATTATTTATATATTCCATTAACACACTTTATTAACTCGTGTTGCACAAAGCATATCGCCATCTTGTCATCCCAGCATACAATGCGGGATCGAGCTACCAGAGGGCGTGCGATCATTAATCATGCATGCAACATCTTTCCTTTTTTTGGAAAGAAACAAATTAGATATCATACTGTACTAGAATGTGTATCATAACATGAATTTACCAATATGTCAATTGGCTTTGTATAAAACAAACTTCACAATGTTAACACTGACTTGACTTGAGTGGACATTATGAGTTAAATTTTCCATACAATTTTAGTATTTTGTTTTCCTTCTCTTTCTTTTCTTTTCTTTTTTTTTTTCAAAACAATCCAGAACTGGGAAATAGACATCAAATATGCATATTCCAAAACATCAAAATAATTGTTATCTAAATTCCAAAATCCCAAATGTGAGAATTTAGTGACTCTAAAAAGTTTTACAATGATATCAAACAGTGAGAGCACTAAACTTTCTATGCTCATAAGGTTTAATTTTTCATTATAATCTCCAACATAAACATGTTTTAATGCTCTGCTTCCAAAAATATTCTAAAACTGTGCATAAAATGAGCATCTAATTTTCTATGCTCTTATGCTCTTTCAACACTTGAAATCAAAATGATTTCTTTGAAAATGTCTAAAAATTAAACATAGTCCTTAAGGTAACCAGGTTTTCTCTTAACTCTGGTACTGCGTCTAGTTAATGCACTGTTGTTGTTTGTTGACTCAAATTGAGTCTCTTTTGGCTTCGTCGTACATTTAACTTGAGGCATATCTTTCTAGAGTGGAGTTTCGCTCTGCGTTTGTTTGCGAAGTTTAAATTTGCGTGAAAATGTATGATCGATGAGAGTGAATGACTCAGCGTTTAATCGAAGATGTCGTCGATTCCTGATGTACTCTGCGCCGCATTCTGTTTGCACTTTGTAAGATCTGCGATTGACCATTTCTTTGACGCGTGCTTTCTTCCACTCTTTGCTGTGTGGTTTGGGTTTCATTCTGACAATGTCACCTGACTGAAGAAATGGTAGTTCTTTTGCACCGCGATCAAATGATTCTCTCTGCTTTCGTTGCTTCTTTTGTTTGTTCTCTGTGACGTTCTCAGGAACGTTTGGTTTAAGATGGGAGCTCATAATTGGAAGAGATGTTCTTGTTCGACGTCCAAACATACGCTGTGCTGGAGAGCTATCTAGTCCAGCAGTAGGAGTGTTTTTCCATGCGAGTAACGCTCTGTTAACGTCTTTGTGACCTTTGTTGGTTTTCTGAACAAGATTCTTGGCTATTTTAACCGCTGACTCAACCTTCCCATTTGATTGTGGGTACTCAGGTGAACTAGTCACTAAGGTAAGCTGATATTCTGTATCAAAGTTGCACACTGAGAGGAATGCCATGTCTTGAGAAATGTCGCTTGAGTCATTTGACAACAGACTCTGCGTTTGTGTTTGTCATATGATCGAGTTCAAAATAGTCAGAATAATAATCTACCGTTACAAGGTAGTGGTGACCATCCAAGGACATCAGATCAATTCCAATCTTCTCCCAGGGTCTATCTGGAAGTTCATGATGGAGCAGTGGTTCTTTTGGCTGCTCAGGTTGGAATGTATTACATATGTCACATTTAGACAAAAAGTCCTTGAAATCAGCTGTGATTCCAGGCAAAAATACAGTCTCTCTTGCGCGCCAAAGCGTACTTTCTACTCCAAGGTGGGCGCTATGAAGTTCTTTTCTTATGGCTTCACGAACTGACCGGGGAACTACACATCTGTCTCCTTTTAAGACTATATTGTCCAATATGGAGAGTTCATGTTTACAGTTAAAATATGGCTGTGCTTCTGGTGGGACTTGACTTCGATGTTCTGGCCAACCCGAAGTGATCAGACGTTTGACAGTCTGTAAACCTATGTCACTTGCCGTAGCAGTTTGGATATCTTGCACCTGTTTCTGTCTCTCTTGTGCGCCAAAGCGTACTTTCTACTCCAAGGTGGGCGCTATGAAGTTCTTTTCTTATGGCTTCGCGAGCTGATCGGGGACCTACACATCTGTCTCCTTTGAAGACTATATTGTCCAATATGGAGAGTTCATGTTTACAGTTAAAATATGGCTGTGCTTCTGATGGGACTTGACTTCGATGTTCTGGCCAACCCGAAGTGATCAGACGTTTGACAGTCTGTAAACCTATGTCACTTGCCGTAGCAGTTTGGATATCTTGCAACTGTTTCTCAGGGACTGCAAGATCGGCAAAATGGATGCTCTCTGGTACTTGATCAACATTTCCGTGATCAGTAACGAAAGCTCTTGATAAAGTGTCTGCCAAATGCATCGCAGGGCCAGCCTTATAGCGAATTTCTACATCATTATTGGCGAAGTCTCATAAAGAGGCTTTTGAGTCTCTTAGGAGCTGATGCTATCGATTTGTTACTAATGTTAACCAATGGTTTATGGTCCGTCCATAAGACGATTTTACGACCATAAGTGTACAAATGATGTCGCTCTAAGCCGAAAACCTGAGCCAAAAGTTCTTTCTCAATTTGAGAATAGTTGCGTTCAGCGCTAGTCAATGCTCTACTGGCGTACATAACTGGAAGTCCATCTTGAAGGAGTGCAAATCCGAGACCGGCTTCAGAAGCATAACCTTGTCCTTCAGTTTGACAATTGGTATCAAAGTACTTGAGAACTGGTGCATGAGACAATGCTTGTTTGATATTGTCAAAAGCTTGTTGACACTCTGATGACCAATTCCAGAGTTGGTTCTTGTGAGTGAGTTTGCGTAATGGTTAATTCAACTGTGACAGGCTGGGAATAAACTTGGCAAGGTATTTAACAATGCCATTCAGTCTCTGTACTGCAGCTGGGGAGTCGGGTGTTGGCATGTTGAGCACCGCGTGAACTTTGTTAGGATCTGATTTGTGGCCATTCGCTGTCAACACATGTCCAATGAAGCGTAGCGATTCTAGCTTGTACTCAAACTTATCCTTGTTTAGCGTAATGTTCATTTTGCGGCAACGCTCAAGAAACGCTTTCAAGTTATTGTCATGACCCTGTGTTGCTTCAGCAAGTGTTTTACCACATCCAGTGATAAGACTTTGAGTCCATCCAGTGACTGATTCAGTTTTTGCTGAAAAAGTTCGGGGGCGGGACTTATGCCTTGATGCATTCGCAAATATTTCCAACGGCCCCACAGGGACTGGAATGTAGTCAGTTTCGTAGACTCATTATCTAGCTTACATTGGAGAAAGCCTTCATTCAAATCGGCTTTGGAAAACACTTTCACTCCATCCAATTCAGGAAGTATATCCTATATGACAGGGAGAGGATAGTAGCTATGTTTAAGTACGCAGTTGTAGGGCTGGGGGTCAATACATAAGCGAAATTTACCGTTGCTCTCTTCTACACAACAAAGGCTGGAGCACCAGTCTGTTGGCTCTTCTACCTTTTCAATTACCCCTTCCTTTTGAAGTCTCTCTAATTCTGCTTTCAACCATGATTGCACCGACAAAGTTACACGACGTGGGGGCGCTACGTGCGGTCTTACAGTTTCGTCCACATAGAGGGTGACATTACCAGGCATACAACCGCGACCACTGAAGACGTCCCGATATTCCTGACATAAATTTTCTTTAGCTTTGACATTTGACATTTCATCTTGCAACTCGTTAACTATTGCAATGTTTTCATGATTGACTGAGATGAGTTGCATTTGTTGTGCTGTAGTTGAACCAAGGAGTGGGAGTTTATGTAGTGAGCCCTCTAGCTGTGTATAAGAGACAGCTTGAGAACTGGTGCATGAGACAATGCTTGTTTGATATTGTCAAAAGCTTGTTATACATCTTGGCTACTATAGTACCTGACTTTGTACCTTTAGGTTGGACATTATGTACATTTTCATTATCTGGTTCATATACATCAATTAATTAACATTGTTCCTCATATTCCTCATGTGAATCAGACGTATCAGATCCCAATGCTCTTATATTTTTGGCACTAGATTTTCTAGGTTTCCTGGACTTTTTCCTGTATGAAGATTGACTTTTTTGACTTTTACTTAGATTTTGAAAATCACCACATTTGCTTTTAAAGTGACCTTTGTTTCCACATGATGAACATCTTTTATTATAGGCTGGACAATTATCTCTACCCCAAACATGAGTTTGTCCACAAAACTTACAAGGTTTTCTATTCCCTTGAAATTTTTTAGTAGTACCCTGTTTACGCTTACTGATATAACTGACGTCATGATTGACAGAATTTATGGAACCTGAGTGTGACATAGTTTTTGCCTGTTTGGCCGTAGCCTCAAAGCTCTTAACCATTGTGATACAACTTTCGAGCGTAAGCGTGCTCTCATTTAACAATTCTTTTCTTGTGTCATCATCCCGTATCCCACAAACGGTTCTGTCTCTAATCATGTCACTGGCCATGTTGCCGTATTCACATGACGAAGCTAATTTACGCAATTTAACCAAATATTGATCAAAAGTTTCAGATGTATTTTGATCACACTTGTTAAAGCAAAACCTCTCATATATGGCATTGGTTTGCCCACAGCAGTACTCTTTCCCATAATTTTAATATGGTATCTAGATTTCCTTTATCTTCCTCAGTTTTAAAAGGTAGACCAGTGTGGATTTCCAGAGCTTTCTGACCGATGCATGTGACAAATGCAGCGACACGGTATTCCATCGCATGATTTTTTAGACCAGTCGGTAGCTCGTACGACGTCCACAGCTGTTTAAAAATTTGCCAATTGGTTTTCATATTCCCTTTTAAAGTGATATTGGGAGGGAGAGGAACCCTAATATTCTTGATACCATGACCTTGAGGAGGTACATTACCATCTGCATCTGGTGGAGGTTGCTCATTTTAATCACCAACAAGCATGTTGATTTCTCTATTATTTATCTAAACTAGTTATATGACTAATAATGACCTTCAAAAAAAAAATAGATTTAGACTTGACTTTAAGCTTACCAACTATTTTACAAATATACTCCAAGCTTATACTATATTACACTCACTACAAGGGCTAAGATTCCCACTACACTGTGTAATAATATGACTTTACCGCGATCCACAGTACATCAATGACTCAATCGCAGGGACGCTTGGCGATCAACGCTATAACGTACAGTCACACGTTTCCGAACGCTAGGCATACACAAAAGTCCGAGTTTATCACTAAAATGGAGCACGATGAAATCCAAATCCGGCACTTCTGGATACCATGTTTTATGTTGTAACTTCTAGAGTTAAAGACGTAATACAATACTCAGGATAACCTTTAGTATTAGAGTTTCCATTAACACACTTTATTAACTCGTGTGGCACAAAGCATATCGCCATCTTGTCGTCCCAGCATACAATGCGGAATCGAGCTACCAGAGGGCGTGCGATCATTAATCATGCATGCAACAATTGTCACAGATTTTTTTAAAAATTAATTTGGTTATTGCAAATTTTCAAAATTTTTTCAATTGTTTTTATATTGCGGGGAGAGATATATTCACGAGAACCCACCTCAAAGCAAATCAGTTGGACATCAAAGCCGGAGTCACTAATGTCCCTAATCAGAGGTGCATACTTGTTATGTATCAGAGAATGGGCCGCTTTAATGCCCAGTTGGAAAGGAACAGTCAACTCGAAAATGACGAGTTTTTCCAATTCCTTACAGAACAGAGATCTGGGATCAGAGTTGTCGTTGCACACTCCAATGGGATGGTTGAACGGGTGTTATTATTAGTGACTCCGGCCTCGAGGGCAGATTTGATTTTTGGAGAGTTGCTCGTTTCGTCAAAGCCTTTCGTTAAACTATTATTAAAAATATAATTTAAAATATTGCTATGTCTCCACGTGAGACGGCCCTGGTCCAGAGACTGTTTACAGTTGTTAAGAACGTGGTGTAAAGTTTCGCGATTTCCACATGCCTTACACAAATCGAAGGTGAGTTTGCCCCAACGTTTTAAGTGCGTGTGTTAAGGGTATCGGCAAGAAAATTAACAAGGAACTTTAGCACACCTACTGGAAGATTATAGATTATACTCTTCCGGTGGTGGCATGACTGTTCCAGTGAAATAAGGTCAAAGAAACGTCCCTGGACCAGGGGTTCTCTCACGTGGTCGTTCCACATCGTTTGCACCTCATTCTTTAATTTCTTTTTGACATTAATTTTTAAAATTGTAGGAGAGGCTTCAGGATCTTTCTCCTTTGCTTCGATAAACCTTTGCTTCGATAAACCTTTGCTCACATTCCCTCGAGATAGAGATCTTTTTGGTCCATGTACTTTCTCGAGCGATTCGGCTGTCGACACACTTGTTAACAGTTTGAACACATTTCAATCTCGAGGAGATATGAGCAGTGAGTTGGCACACTTTACACAAAGAAGAAATCGAATCTATGCTCAGTCCTTTAGGCATTTTAACAAAAGCCAGTGTGCCAGGATGTGAGATGCCAAACCACTTCTTGATGTACCGATTGGTTAAAGCATCAAGCTTTTGAAGAGGATGCACACACATCGTTGATAAATGGTATTTGAGGCTATTAAGGAAATATTGGGCATAGATTCAAATTTTGTATTCACAACGGATTGGAGAGCTATACATTTTTCCAACACCTTCACTGATCCTTTCCTCATAGGTATTCGAACACATCAGAGTCTTTATTTCTAAATGTGATCAGTGAACCCAGGAATTTATGACTTTCGCCTTCGACTGATGTGATAGTGGTGTCAGCCAATATGAAGGGAATATTCGTAGCTTTCCCACGGGTAATAGACAGTGATCTGCACTTATTTGGTTTAAGTTTGAGACCCATTGTTCTTGTATAGGACTGTATCTTAGATACAATTCTTTGATGAGTACGCTTGTTCATAGAACTCAGACAGAAATCGTCTGCAAAGGGTGCTGTTATTATTTTTGTACCGTCAATGTTGTACACCTTGGCAAGCTCTGATTCAATGTACTGGATGACAGGGTCAAGGCAAATGAGAAAGATAAGTGGTGAGTAGATATAATATTCAATTACGTAATTAAGTTATATACTTAATTAAAAATTGTTTAATCTAAATTTTGTACATTTTGGTCTTTTGTGTCGGTCGGGCGTGGCCAACATAATAGGCCTAACTTGTTTTTATTTGGTCTAATCCGTCTACCTCACAATAGTATTGTACAATATACAACTTGAAACTAGAAACTTTCGAAAATAAATACACAAAAAAGAAACAACGTTCTTCAGTAGGTGAATTTATTTTTAAAAAGTGACTGAAAAACAACACTTATAGTCTAATTAAAACAACATAGTCATAGGTGTATTGTCATCATGATTTGCCCTCACTGCAAGATCATTTTTTTTAAACAAGACATTATCCGCTTCGTATCTTTACTTCAAGATTATTTTCTTCCCATTTAGTATTAAACATAGTCCGTACCATGGTGCTATGCTCTAGAAAATTACTTAAGAAGATTTTCTAAAGCACGTTATTGTTTGGTGGTTCTTTAAAGCTGTTTAACTATTTTTGTACATGACTTAAATGACGTTGTGTGAATATACTTCATCAATACGTTTTAGTTTCACATCGCTGAAAAAATAGTGCAGATAATTGTTCTGTTGGCATCAATATTTTTTTTTAAGTTTCGATAACCACAACTAGTTTCTTAACACGATCAAATAACTTCATTTGTCTTCAAGTGTAGTATTATTTCAAATTTAATTTATGTTAAGCTAATAGAGATTGTTTCTTACCAGTAGCTTTCAATCTGCCTTCTCTTCTCGGACCTTCTTCAGCTGAATGACATTGGCAAGTAGCCAATGTTTACGTCATCGATGATGTAATGGTGACGGGTGCGTTCTGTGATGTTGCGCAGCAGAACGTCTATACGGGCATCCTCCTCCTGGACCTGAGGGTTGGTGTAGGAGGTCGTCGTGGACGTGGGACAATTCGTACCCTCCTTCATCCCTATTAATGGTGTTGTTATTGCGTCTCTTATCCATATAGCTTCTCTAATCTTCCCTTGATGTTTTTCATTTTCCTTGTCCAATAACTTGGTATTTATCCAGTCTGGGGTGTGATTTAACCGGACAATATGGTCCTTGATGGCCGATTTGTGTATAATATCAGAGGTTGAGGCTCTAGTGCGTACTCCACCTGAGGTGTTGGTACGGACATCTGTTTTGTGTTCTACTAATGTGACCCTGAAATGTCTGCCTGTCTCCCCTATATATTTAGCTTTACAGTTGCTACATCCAACCTGGTAAATAGCTTTTTCTCAGACTTTTTCTCATAAAACCGCCAAAAAAAAGGGGGTCCTCCCCCGGAAAAAATTGTATTCTTAGATGGCTGGAAATGAGCTTTAACGACTTCTGAGGTGACTTTTAAGTTCTTTAAATTTTAAGGTTTTCCTCCGCTTGAAAACGGTCAGGTAAACTTTCTCATTCTTATTACTGTAAATACTAGTAGCCCTACTATGTGTGTATGTACAGTACATAACAAAAATTGAGTGGCTGCATACATATTCTTTTTTCAATAAATCGATGAACCCCAAATAAAAGGGGGTCGGGGTCCTCCCGGGGAAAATGTTGGTTCTTAGATGGCGATAAATGAGTTTTGCCGACTTCTGAAGTGTCTTTTAATAAAAACGATTAAAGGTTCTCCCCTTTTGTAAACGGTCAGGTAATTGTTTTCTTATTCTTATTGCAGTAAATAGGCCTGTGTGTGTACCGGTACACAGAGAATTTTTTTAAATAATTTTTTTCCCAAGGGAAAAACGGTGAGAGTGGAAATTTCAATATTGATTTGTATGAGTAGGTTTTCTGTAAACGGAAGTAGTGATATTGCCATGTTCATGCACTGTAATATGTGTATCGAGAAAAAGAATGGAATTGTCAACCATGAATTCATGTGTGAATTTAATATTACCAGTAGTATCTATGGTGTTGAAGTGTACATTGAGATCATTCGCTGCACCCTTGGGAATGATGGCTAATAATATCGTCAACGTACCTTTTCCAGAGTTTCCAGAGTCTTGATGTCAAGGGGAACGCTTAACAATGCCTTTTCCTCTAGCCATTACATATTATATAAATTGGCAATCAGGGGGGAGACCATGCTCCCCATAGCTAAACCATATTTCTGTTAGTGGTTGACGCCATTGAAAGAAAAATATGTTGTGTTGAGTACCAACGTCAACAGATTCACGAAGTCATCAGTTAATAAGTTGGGTTTTTTTTCCTTTAAGGCCACCATATGCTATAAGACGTGTCCTAACAACGGATATGGATTCACTCACTTTTTTTAGGTGAAAAGAAATGTTACATCTTAGGACATAAATTCTTCATCATGATCCAATTTAATATCTTTTAAGGTTTCCACTAGATGTTTGGAATTTTCGACATTGAATTCTAAATTGCCTACCATAGGTGTTAACGAATCTGCCAAACTCCTAGACACTTTGTAAAAAATCGAAGCCATATAATCCACAATAGGCCTAAGTGTGTTTATGAATCTTCGGTGTACAATACAAACGATCGGGTGTCACTTCTGAGGTGAGGAAAATGATCTCTTTTTGTTTAGCTGTTATTTTGTTCTTCTTGAGAGTGTTTAATATCATAGTTAGTTTCCTTTTGTAACTGGGCGTGGGATTTTTCTTTAATTAGTCATACGGGTGTTGATCAGATAGCATAGAATTGACTTTATCAATGTAAACTTCTGTATCTACTACTAATACTACCACTACCACTGCCACTACCACTACCACTACCACTACCACTACTACTACTACTACTACTACCACTACCACTACTACTACTACTACTACTACTGTGGATTTACCTTTGTATGCAGGAAGTATTAAAATGGACTTATCCCTCTTGAGGTCTTCTAAGGCTGCTCTTTCTTTTAGATACATTGGGCTGGGGTAATTTTGAAGATCTTACTATGTTGGTGATTTTGGCTCTTAATATATCACTTTCACTTTGTGGAACTAATCTACATGCCATTTCTGAAGCTAAAATTAAAGCCTCTATGGGTTTCTTTTTATCGGTGACAGCATGATTCAGATCCTTGGCTAAAATAGAGTTCTCCTCCTTGCTCAATGTTCTATTAGAAAAATTGATGACCCATCTTTCAGTTGTTTTCCTGTTAGATCAACGTTATTATCGTTTACCTCAATATTAATACGCCTGCATTCTTTCTTGCCACAACTTCAGCTTGTTTTGATGCCTAGAACATGTTTTTAAGAACGTCGCTTTCTTCGCAATGTGTAAGTGGTCCTGAACTACTTTTCTATCCTGTTGGTATGTAAAAATTCTAGATACTTTCTCATCAAGTAAGTTGTAATCATCCTCCACACATTTTATATCTCTCGTGATCGTTCTAATTCTCTCTCCAAGGAGTTGTTTTTGCGCCTTTTCTACGATTTTCCGTGCCCGATTCAATTTGAACGGACTTTAGACTAGGTGGAACAATAGCCTGTTGTTAGCCTGTGACGCTAAACATATAGGTGAGACAAGCAGACCTTTCATAGTCAGATAAGAAGAAAACAAAAAAACAGATGTCCGTACCAACACCTCGGGTGAAGTACGCACTAGAGCTACCGTGCCTCAACCTCTGATATTATACAGTAATCGGCCATCACGGACCATAAGGTCCGGTTAAATCGCACCCCGGACTGGATAAATACCAAGTTATTGGACAAGGAAAATGAATAACATCAAAGGAAGATTAGAGAAACTATATGGATAAAACGCAATAACAGCACCACGAGTAGGGATGAAGGAGAGTACGAATTGTCCCACGTCTACGACGACCTCCTTCACCAACCCTCAGGTCCAGGAGGAGGGGGCGCGGATAGACGTTCTACTACGCAACATCGCAGAACGCACCCGTCACCATTACACAATCGGTGACGTAGACATTGGCTACTTGCCAATGTCATTCTGCTGAAGAAAGTCAGAAAATGCGGATTGAAAGCTAGTGGTGGGAAACAATCCTTATTAGCAGCTTTAAATAAATAATAGTTTCTTAACATGTACTCAACCGCAATCTACATCATTTCTGATCCGCTTCACTGCAAGAGGGCAAGAGGATTGTTTTCAAAATCTTTTCCAACAGGTCATAAAACAGTTTAGTATTCTTTGAATTAATTCAAGACTATTTCCTTCATTTAGGTATACATTTATGTAAGCTTTGTACCACAGTACTATGCACTACAAATACTTTCGGAACATACTTTAAAGTTTGTTCAACTATTTTTACACGATTTTGACTTCATGAATACGTTTTAGATTTACTTCACTAAAAAGAACCTAAATATTCTCAATAGGTCTAACCTGGCTCTGTGACCATTCTACTATATATATGCTACTATACTATACTATAGTTATACTGTTCATCACATACATAGCATACGAGTACTAATAAACGTATTATTATCCGATAGTTTTCATTTATCTAGTTAGGGGGCCTGAATTTTGTGAATAAGTTGTTTGGAAGCGAAGTATGGCGGCTTGAAAGTTGGTGAATTTATATACGTTAATCGTAGAATGGCCTTCATAAAATTACTAAATGTTAGGGTTTAGAGTGGAAATATTGAACCCAAACTTCAAAAATAGTAAGATTAAAGGTAACACTTTATATTTATGACATAGTCACATTTTGCTCAAATTACATGTTATACTGTCTATTTGGCCCTTTTTCTCGAAACCTGGTGATGCGAGTTTACAGCCCTTTTGTGGTCTTGGGTCACAAATGAAAGGCTCATCATCCATGGACTTTTATTTGAACAGTTAAAGTCCTTGCAATATTAGTACAGCTTTGCTAGTTTCATCAAGCCTAGTCCCTTTCTAAACAACTTTATCGAACGTTAGCTTGACCAGTGGTGATTTCTTTGTTGACGATGAATATGATACGCTTCACCGGACTATGATGTTTATCTGAAAACAGTTTATTCAGTTTAGTGTTGCCGATACGTAATGTGTTTGCACTGCCAACACTAGAAATATTCAATCATAAAGCAGAGTTTGCACACTGATGTCATAACAGTGGACAATTATTTAGCTAAATAAACGCTGGTCGGATCTTTTTTCAGACTATGGAATAATGGATTAACTCAGACCAAAATTTGGAAGCTGTGATATAGTGAAAATGTAGTCGAGTCACACCTGTGTGTTTGAGGTATTATACTACATTTATCGTTTGGAGATTTAATGTACAGTATAACCATTATGCCAAAAATCGACTTCCTCATAACGACATCACCAAGCAAAATGCGAACAGAAAAATTTAAATTCCAAGATACTTTTTATATACTTTCTCCAATTTCACGTTAGATTTTTTTTCCAGTTTAAAATATTTGACGAAAATGTATCTACCCCACCTCAAAAAAAAAAAAAAAATCAGCTACCAATGTTTCCTTTCAATCGCTAGGCCTATTCTTAAAAATATCAACATGGATTGTTGAACAGTTGACCCAGCGGTTCTGGTTCGGATTTTACAGCTTTGAGGTCGGGGTTCAAGTGTTAGAAAATAAAATTTTAAGATTATTATTATATTATTGGTAAAATGCGTCAAGTCGTGTCTGTGAGGGCGATATTAATATTTTAAGACAGACGGCAAACCTCCTATTTTTTCTTATCACATAAAATTTAATACAATATTCAATTTCAATTTATTGGAATTACTTTTAAGACAGTGGCACACGAGTATGCTACTCGGTGCATCAAAGATAAAAATAAAACATCAGAAATATTAAACCACAAAGAAGAATTAATGTGTATTTTGTTTATGTGGATGGATCTATTGTTCTGAGCATCCAAATGAACGAAACACAATACAAATTTACCAATTCAAATTTCGAACTAAATCAACCATTCATTAGTCTGTGTACGTTCAACTACGCATGAGCCAAACCAATCCATTAGATGACGATCGCACAAGTTTAATCCATCAGCTTTCATTATAGTCGCTACCTAGAAACATGATCGGACGTTTGAATTTGAATAGGCCTACAATCTACAAATTTTCATATAACTAAACTCACAATTGTGTCTGCGATTCGAATTATTATATCATTATTATGATATAAGCTACAAATAGAGAGAGCGACCAGTAGCCGGTATTTGATTAAGCATACTCGCTCCAAAGATATTGGATAAACTCCGTAGGTTGCTGATGATATGGATGTTATGTTTGATACTGAAACCTATATAGCGAATTGTCCTATTCTTTATTTTGAAATTCAAGTAGTTTGCAGACAAGTTTAGAGCTAGAGAGAATATAGGCCATTTCACCTTTGTGATTCCTGTGGAAAGAAATGGTAAACAAACTCGTAAGCCGTTGGCTGAAGTGTATTATCTTGCTGAATGCCGTTATAGTATTGATACTTTATTCAGTGATTCCAAAATGGTGAGAATTATATCTTTAATATTTTGTAAGTAATCAATAAAGATGTTTTGATGTTGACTTGGTATCGATATCCAAAAGTGTTATACGGACTGGTAGGCATAATTGATAAAGGTCCATGTAAGTATCTACATTTAAAGTCTATACCTTTTTCAGTCCTTTACACATTTTTGTTTAAATGACAGATTTAATGTTTTAATTGAATTGTTTGGCCATTACGGTTCTAGATTTTACCATCCTGCAAGGGATCTCGGATCGATAACAGCAGGGCAGCAGTGCCAGTATAAGCTAGTACACCGGGGAAACCCCAAATTGTGTACACTGGGCTTAGATAGTCCTTATCCTTAGCCTCTCGCACCAGTACTGATATTATGGTTGTGGTTGTTGCATCCACCTGAAGCACGGACAACAGACTCTGTAAATTCAATGAATTATGAATAATTCATAATACAAAATATGCAGGTGGAAATTTCGACCAAGAGCTTCTATTCATTTGTATATTACTAATCTTATACAGAAAAATACAGGAAGTATACCTTTATATGTTCTACTATCGTTATTCTTTAATCCAGTGGTTTCCAAAAGTAATTGGGGATCCGCCAAGTGAAAGAGCTTGGCATGAGAGGGGGGGGGGGGGGTTGGTCCATTATTTTTCTTGTCTTACAACAGTGTGATAAACATATTACTGCAAATCGTTATATGCCTCATCAATACAAATCTTCCTGTGAAATTAATTTTCCCTACTCATTCCACCCGAACTCGTCAATCCGCTGCTTCTCGTCTTGTTCTACCTTGCTTAAAACATGTCAAAGCCGGCTAACGCTCATTTTCTTTTCTTGCATCGAAACATTAGAACTCTCTCCCGCCTGCTACTAGATCAATTTTGGACATTCATCTTTTAAAATCTCACCGCATTATTCTTAATTCCCTTTATTTAATTATTATTTGATTGTTATTTCAATTGTTGTTCTTATTATTGATTTTAATATTATTATTATTGTTCTTATTACTATTATTTGTAATCATCATTATTATTATTATTATTTCACTATTATTATTATCATTATTATTATTGTTATTGTGTTTTTGCTCTTTATTGTGTAATATTGTAAAGCGCTAGTGACAACTTCCGTTTTAACCTACGCTATAGAAATTTTAAAATTTATATATCTTATAAATAATTTCAATTTATTCAAATAACCTTCAATAAAAGAGAAACATTCATGAACAATCGAAACAATAACGTTACATTAAACAAACAAAAAAAAACAAAAACGAAAAACGAGAATAGATTAATTACATACTGTACAGCATAAAATACAAAAATTACACTCACCGATAGAAGTTTCACCAACGAGCGAAACCAGTGTTTCTTTCCTTACATTGTGTAATTAACATGAATAGAGCATATGGCCTAGTATTATAATTTATATACAAATATGTACATATATACATGTATATGCCTACGTATATGTGCATATATACAATACATACACATATTATAAAAAGAAATAGACAACTAACAACCTAAATTAAAATAGCTTGGTAAGTATGATAATTCAGTGGTGGTTTTGATGTTTAATACAGGTTTTCTTTTAGATCAACTTCGACTTTCGCAAATACCGTGGTTAATACAATCACTTTTCTTAATAGAAGACTTCAATTTTCGTCTGTATAGCTATAATTAGTGTTGAGAAAAGGGAAACGTCCATGTCATTCACAACTTCCTTAACCCTCTCAATAAGCGTGTTTTATAGGGATACCAAGAAATGCCTTTACTTAACTTACTTTGAATTTTATACATAAGACATTGACAATCATACACAAGTATAGGAACCAGTACATTGTTCCAAATAAGAAGTTTCACTTCAGTACAAGAGCCCTGTTCACACATGCGATACTTTGTAAGGATTTTTTTTCTGGGATTTATGATTTCAATTTTAGTTTGCAATTTAGTGTGATCCCGATGTAGGTCACAGAGTCCGTGATTTTCAGGTTATGATTATTTAAAGCCCATACCGGCATTGGTGTTAAACTTTGTTTGCCCATGGAACCTCCATGGTTTGCAAATATTGCACAATGTCTTCATGCGATTGAAGCGTAAACCATAGGATAGTATATAATTGTTGGCGTAATCAATACGTTTTTTACGATCAGTGGACAAAAGACTGGTAATAGTAAATCGTCAGCATAACAGAATGTATTAAACATACAATTCCACCACATGTTAAATATAAAAAAAGTCCTCATTGTATAATGAAATACCTTTGACATAGGCATAGACTTCGTTCACCGTAAATTGTTTTAACTGGCATTATATTTTAATCGAAATATTAGAATCTGTTGTATTTTTGTTTTTTATTTTGTTTTATCTAAATATATTTAGAGATTAGGTTTAGTGTTTAGAGAGAGCCACTCAATAGTGGCAATCCTCAAGTAATAAACATCTTGTTTTTGTGTTTTATATTGCTTTTACCTGTATAATGATATTTTTAATTGGGCCCTAAATCTTACAAAATTAAAAGAAAATAGGGAAATAATAAAATTAAATTCAAATTTTGAGTCTGACAGTGCCATTTCTGGGTATCTAGAACACCGTTCTGCAACCAATGTGTCGCGACCCAATGTTTGGGTAGCGGGAAAAAATGAGTCGCATCTCTTCAGATCGTGAACATTATACTTTTATTACTAACAAAGACAAAGCAAATCGAATTGCAGTAAAGAAACGTGCATAAATGTGTGGCATATGCGTCAGTGTACTTTTGTATGCGTGCGTTGTCAATAGTTTCATTTCAATAATATAATATGAAAGCATTTGTACTTCAGGTAATACAACTTGACAGTTTTAGTTCTGTTTATTTCAGTGTTTCGCTTTCAAGTGAAAATTATAACGAAAATGCTCTCGTCAATTAAATGTATATATTGTACTATTCTTCTAATAACCCATATATTTTTGTCAGCAAATTTAGGAATTGTTTGTAGTAAACTTATGTGGCTCCGTTGTATGAGTAATTCTAAGTTTATTGATTTCATCTTTATTGCATTTAAATATATTTTAGGTGATTGGAAAAACCTCTAATGAATTAATTGTTATCTTTTAATTGGTAACAAAAGAATGAAGAATACATAGGCTATTCTTCGCGTAAAAAAACGACAGACATGATTCATTGACTTAATCACTCAACTCGAAATAATAATATAATATTTACAATCATACCATGAAATTCAGGTGATAGACATGGCCTCGTGTCTGAGTGCTTGGCATTCAATTTGGGCTGTGGGCTAAATAGTTTGCGGAACGGGGATCTAACAGTGCCATAGACATAAACATTTTGTACCTCAGTCCCAACCATGGTGGGGCTGAGGTGATATAGATCGCCTACAGTATCTGTAAAGTGAACTTTATCCCCCTCCCCTTTATTTCGAATTCCAAGATCCGCCAATGTTTACTGTTACTTTTCTGGCAAAACACATTGTATCTATATAATCTTATTAGTTAAATATTAACTTGGAGTAGCCCAAAATCTTTACAAAATTTAAAGAAAATTGGGAATAAGAGAAAAATTACAGTGCTATTTCTGGCCATAGAAGTGCCATAAAACATCAAAATCTCGGACCTCAGCCCCCAAACATGATAGTGCTGAGGTGGTTTCTACAGTAGGCCTACTTCGAATTCCAGCATCTGCCACTGTTTATTTATCGTACATTTTTTCGCGATTCATCTTCTGTCTATATTAAATATAGTATATCTAATATTGTGTGTACCACTACGGGGCCCCACAAGGTACGGTATTGGCGCCTTTTCTGTATATGCATCAGATTTCAGGTATATATTTCCAAGTTGTCCAATGGCAAAAATTTGCGGACGACTCAGGCTATATTGAAGGAAACAAACCATCCTCTCCATGCCGACATTATAGGCACCGTTATTTTTAGAAGTGGTAGAATGAGAACGGTTAATGCGCACGCGGGTCGTTACAAGTACTCGTATACCCAGCGTGGATACGAGATCATAATATAAAGTATCTAAGGTAATTAAAAAATATATTGTACAGGCAGTCATAAGCTTGCTAAAAAAAAAGCTTAGGTTATTGGTTATTGGCAAGTCGAGGTAGCGGATGACGACAAGAATGATGAAGACCGCATTTACAGCACCAATGTTAGTATTTCAGTTTAATAGGATGCCGTTTGGTTTGCAAAACGCACCAGCAACTTTTCCGCGATTAATGATGTCATGTTTTGGCAATCAAACTTTCTCTTCTTTGAATACTTTTGAGCAACACATTGTACGATTGGAGATGGTGTTTGAACGTCTTCGTCTCCACGGATTGAAAATTAAAATTTGTTTTGTTTTGTTTTGTCTTGTTTTGCTTTGTTTTTTTTTGTTTTGTTTATTGTTTTTTGTTTTTGTTTTTGTTTTTTGTTTGTTTTTTATTTTTATTGGGAATGCGACATTGTGAAATTGAAAATAACAGCCTTTTACGCACTGTAGAAAACAGCAGCTTTTTTTGCACTGAGTCACTGCCGATATAAAACAGCAGTTTTTTTTGCATTGCGATAGTGCCAACAACCTCAGCCTGACATTTGTGTGTTTTTATTGTTATAGGAACGATGAATACAGTGTGCTTCCAGCACGGGCTGTGCCTGGTCAAAATTTCCAACATCCACAAACGTATGGAATAAATAGTAGTTCCATCGGCGTTACTGACATTTCTATACCTAATGTAAATGCAACCAATATGTACGTAGTTGACTTTGGCAACGAAACGCGATTTAATGTTGGAGAATTATTGAATTTGATAAAGACACCTTGGAAGAATAATATATCATATATATTACAATTTAGGCAAGTATATTATTTACAATCTTCTAACATGATGCGCACAACACATGCAATGTTTTTATGTTATAAAAAACCTGTAAAATAGATCTGGGGTAAGCGTAAAATATAGCCAACAATAAATAATATAATATTTTAAGAAAAATAATATTCAATTTTGGATGCTTTATCAATAATTCAGTGGCGTAATGGTGAGTCATTAAGCCTCGTAACGAGAAAGAATCGTTTAACATATTGGATAATACAAACAATTCAGAGAAGGAAATACAACAAAAACAGCTGCACAATAAAAAAAAAGCAGTCACAGAGAAAAAAAGAAAGAAAAAAAAAACAGTCGATTAAAATTTAGATTATCATTATATATACAGCAAGTATATATCTTTAAAATTTTAAAATTTAAAATTATGTTATAACAATTAACAATTTTCTAATCATTTGTGCAAAAAAATCTTTGAAATTTTAGTAAAACTATGTGCACACATTCTTTTGACAAATATATTGACTAAAGTTCCGTCCACACTATCAAATTTTATGTGAGAAATGTGTGATGTGCCCAAATATGGGTATATTACTTTTTTGGCACATATAATTTGATAGTTTACTATAATTTCAGACATTTTCTTTCTTTTTTTATTTATTTTTTTTTTTTTGTACAAATGATTAGAAACCTGTAGTCAATGGGCTTATTCGACTGGTTCGTTTTGTTGAGTACGAATTTTCGTTGAGTATTATTTTCATTCTACTGGTTCGTAAAATAGACTTCATTGACAACGAAAATTAACGCAGTGTGTCCGGATTACGCAGTGTGTGCGGTAACTATGCAGCCGTTTTGTTTTGTCGAGTATTTACTAGTTTTCTATTTAACATATTGGATAATACGGTACAAACAATTCAGATAAGGAAATACAACAAAAACAGCTGCACAGTAAAAAAAAAAAAAAGCAGTCACAGAGAAAAAAAGAAAGAAAAAAAACAGTCGATTAAAATTTAGATTATCATTATATATACAGCAAGTATATATCTTTAAAATTTTAAAATTTAAAATTATGTTATAACAATTAACAATTTTCTAATCATTTGTGCAAAAAAATCTCTGAAATTTTAGTAAAACTATGTGCACACATTCTTTTGACAAATATATTGACTAAAGTTCCGTCCACACTATCCAATTTTATATGAGAAATGTGTGATGTGCCCAAATATGGGTATATTACTTTTTTTTAGCATATAATTTGATTTTTTTTTTGCACAAATGATTAGAAACCTGTAGTCAATGGGCTTATTCGACTGGTTCATTTTGTTGAGTACGAATTTTCGTTGAGTATTATTTTCATTCGACTGGTTCGTAAAATAGATTTCATTGACATCGAAAATTAACGTAACCGAAATGCGTTAATCAGCGTTAAGTTATGTACGTGACCGAACAAAATTTGTCCGATTGGTCAGTTTAGCAACAACATTTGCGTTAATATAATTTAGATTAAATTTCAGAAAATAAAAATTATAATATTTAACCAGTCAAAAGTCAGTCAAAAAATAATTGCTTACAGAATTCAAAAACTGGATGAAAACATTTTTTACGAAAAACCCATACTGCCACAATTTGAAGCAGTCGAGTATTTACCAGTTTTCTATTCGACTGATCGTCTTTGTTAAGTAGGATTTTACCACACTGTGCAGGTGGGCGTGGTTTAACGAAGAATGACCAGTCGAATATACGGCCATTGTATTTGTCAAAAGAAAATTTGACAGTTTTAACGTAGCTTTAAATAATTTGATATTTGTTTTCTTTAGACATGATTTATCGTCATTTATGGAATCGTTACGGATGTTATTCGTGACGAAAGAAAATACAAAGCTTGGTAGTAAATTGCAATATGTCTGGACAAAGTACGGTGAAGTCACCATCAACGATGTGATCTTCAAATATCTTCCAAAGGTATGTGATATAGGGTTAAGAAAATTAACAAATCTGGGAACTAAAATACTAATTAATTATCATTTAACAAAAGATATACAAATAAATGAAAGCAGAATAAAACAAGAATTAGTTTTCTGAGAGAAATATTTTAATTGTCATAATGATCGGTGGTGAAATTAGACGTTTTCTCCGCCATTGACAGAAGATATGACATCGCATCAGAATATTCTGCTTGGTAGTCTGCTTAATGGCTATTAATATTCATAGGGTTGTGATGATAAGCATATGATGTACTGTATTGTTGCAATCAATTAGTTTTAAACGGGGGTCGTCGCGCTCAACAATTGTGAAATATTATAATTGTTATATTATTATTATTATTATTATTATTATTATTATTATTATTATTATTATTTGTATTATTATTATTATAATATAACAATTATAATATTGTTATATTATTATTATTATTATATATTATTATTATTATTATTATTATTATTACTACTACTACAACGGCAAAAGGCAGTGTATGACAATGAAAACGTAAATAAAATAAACACAGTAACACATTGACAATGGCAGTAAAGTGTTTAAATCAACAATAACAATAATAAAATTGGGAGTGATGAGACCCAAAAGAAGAAAATTACTGGACAGGGATAAAGAAGAGGAAAAAATGTGAAATCCAAGAAATAACAATTCAAGTTATGTAAAAAAGAGTAGATTTAATAATAATAATAATAATAATAATAATAAAATAATATATAATATTATGTAACAATATATATTTAAATAATATATTATTATCTACATATATATAATATATATATATATAAGAGACAATTTGATAATCATAATATAATATATAATATAATATAATATATATTTAAATAATATATTATTATTTACATATATATACAAATATTTTACATCTATATATATTATTAATATAAACATATTATATGTATATTATATATAATATTAAACAATAATAAAAATATTAATAATAATAATAATAATATAGGATACCAGTGTAAATAAATTGTATCCATGTGTATTTACTAATTCACAACTCTATAATGTAAGGTTAACCTTTACTGCAAACATTAACATTAACCTCTTTCATTACTGTAAAGAAAATTGTCAACATTTTAATTGAATATGTTTAAGCAGTTGCACAGAGATATGATGGCCCGGCTTACAATGGTCAATTTTTCTAACGAGCTTCTAAGTAACAGCAAAGTGAAGCAGGATGATAATAATCAAACTAGCTGAATATAATTAGAAATTAAATGTGGCTGCCAATATAATACAATGTACAACAAATTACGAGGAATATCAAATACAACTACCCTTTAATTTTAGAAGCCCTCAATTAATAGGTCTAACATTTTTAACATCAAATCATTCGATTACCGTCTACTATGTTTCCATACTATTATACCTCTTCTTAAAAAAAATAATGATATGTGGAATACTGGGTTTACTTGCTTCAAAATAATATCCATTTTATACTCTTACTGCCTGTTATGCATTGTTTAAATTAATATATAATAGTTATAATAATAATATTAATAATAATAATAATAATAATAATAATAATATTAATAATAATAATAATAATAATAATAATAATAATAATAATAATAATAATAATAATAATAATAATAATAATAATAATAATAATAATAATGAAGTGCAAACAATGTTACTGATACTGGTAGGCCTACTTGTACTGGTATTGGATATTTATATTGCGTCTTTCCCTTGTGGTTATGGAGCGCAAGCCAAGCCTCAATAATTCAGGAAAACAATGGTAGGCATAACATCAGTCAATATTCAGGAACCCCACGCATTACATTAGTACAGTCACACGTCAAAGACAAATAAACAGATTACAACAACAACAACAAAAAAAAAAACACAAAAAGAAAAAGCAGCAAAAATTCACCATTTATTGGAAACTTTCACGCTGTACCAATCAGTAAATGCTTCCTCCGCCCCTCGTACAGCATTTCAACATTTATCGTTATCTAAGCCTATTGTAATTTCCGCGAATACTCAGCAGATAATATGCCAATGCTGAATAAATTAGAATTAAATTAAGTATTGTCAAAATCAATGCTTTGGTCTTCCTTTATATCCTCAAACAATGGAAATTCAACGTTTACTGTCGTTTTCCTTTATGTTCACAAACAATAGAATTCACCGTTTACTGGAAACTACACGAGATGCAGCCTGGTTGGTAATAGTGGCATTCTCACAAATAGTAGATGTGGGTCGGATATAGACAAATCAGATTTCATTATACGGTAAGGTACACCTACGTAATGTTGTAATCATCGTACACAATACATTTGCTTTCCTCTTGAATAAACATATTCAGTCAATATACAAATATGTATCTTAAGCACTGTCCAGACTATCAAATTTTATTTGGCAAAAACATGTGACATGCCTAAATATGGTCATGATGACATCACATCATCACCATACATGCACATCATGACTATAATATATGGGCATTCAACAGCTTTTTGTCAAACAAGATTTGATAATCTGGACAGAGCTTTAATTTATACTGATACATAATCATCCTCTTGTTTACCCGTCGTCGTTAATTTGCTTAACAATATCACAGTGCATCATCACTAGCAAATTAGATATGGGAGTGTGGAGGCTAATGGAGGGTCGGGTGCGAAGATGAAGTGGATGGTGGGGGCTCGATGATTTAGTGAGGGAGCTAGCTGGCAAACAACGGTGATATGAGGTCAGTTGCGTAGGTATGGGCAGTGCAGCCAGTGCAAAGCACTGGGGCCTGGGGCTTTTTTGGGGGGTGGGGGAGGGCCCGTTCAATAAGCATATCTAAAAACATAACTTTAAAAATTCCTACTTAAATATTCCCCTTAATAACATTATGTTTTATAGGCAGATTGTATTCATTCCAAATTACCAATTAAAACATGCCATGAACAGCTTCATATCTGTTGAATACAATCAAATATTTTATTCCATAAAGTATTTACGTATGCTTCGTACCAGTACGGTACGGTGCACTAAAATACTTTTTGAAAGCATATTTCTAAGCAATTGAAATATCGGCGCGCACATCAAACGTTGGGCCTATTGTTTGATATTATAAAGTTGATTCAACTATATTGTGCACGTTAAGTTCTTGAATCATACTTATGAGTAGGCCTACGCCAGTGTTAAAAGAGGGGGAACGAGTCAGACCACAGACGGACACTACTGCTAGAATAATATGGCAATTCAAACGTGTTTACTCCACTGTATATTAGGTCATTTATTATTCTATTGTTATACTTTATCAAA
>NW_022731638.1:718542-745476 GCF_011630105.1 Anneissia japonica
TTGATAACTTTAATAATATGTATATATATATATATAAATTTAATAACTTGATAACTTTAATAAAATGATTCTTCACAGGTGTAATGCTCCTCCGATAAAAGCATTCGCAGAAGACGCTGGAAAAAAATCAAATCTGACGACTGTCAACCCATCTATCTTAAGGAGAACGTACGTTTGTTCTTGAAATACCGTAAACCCTCGAACAGAAGCCCAGTAGGTTAGGTTACACAATAGATGTTACAGTGGACCTATCTATTTGATATATAGGATTCCCAAAATTTAGACCATTCATTTTGAAAGAAGCCTCCCTCTGTACTTTGCAAAAGCAGCCTCGAAAAGAAGCCCATCTCCCATCTCGAATTGAAGCCCAGGTTCGAGGTTTTACGGTATATACTTTGCTTTCACATTCATTTTATTTCAGTATTGAAGCATAAATTACTTCCTTCAGTGCATGTCACTAGATTCAATGCTTGGGAATTTGGTGCAAAGCAATGTACATTTTTCACTCCTTTTTTGTGTTTTGTTTTTGTTTTTGTTTTTTTGTTTGTTTGTTTATTGCAATGCTGATTGAATTGTGGAAATATGTCCAAACCAATCCAATCCATTCCTATAATTCACATACTGATAATACTTACTCATCGAAGAACTCTGTCTTACATTGAGATTTTATATTTTGATTTTTGTGTGTGGGTGTGTGTGTGTGTGGTGGGGTGGGGGTGTATGTGTGTGTGATCAAATGTTTAGATATCTCGAAGGCATGATCAATTTATAAGTGTCTGTTCTAGCTGTAATTTCTCCATGGTCCGATAAACTTTTTTTTTTTTTATTAGTTACAATAAACTACAAACAAGAAAAGATCATGGAAAATATTTGAATGACATGCTTCAATACAATATGCATCTCTGGTTACCTACATTTGCTGCAAATTATAACGTCAATTTGTGCCTACGGGCTGATAAATTGATGAAAACGTCAAAAAAGTATCCAGTGCACATTTTGCATGGACATCCCCATCATTTTACTGAAGTTATGAATTTTTGGAAGCAAAGAGGCATAAACAAGTTCATTACAACAGGTAAGATACTATGAAAAAGAGGCTAACAGTTAATGCGCAATGAAGTAAAACTGTTTCACGTTATATACAAATACGAGTACAGTGGCGATAAGTGTGGAGCCTTAATGAAGAAGCCGGGTGATAGGCCTACCTAAAGGCCAAAGAATGATCAGGTTACAGGGCACCTTAAGCTTTAAGTTATATACCGGTACATGTCTAATTAAGTTTATATAGTTGTCCAAAATGTGTTCAACATTTGTTATCGTTCATTTTATTTTCAATCAAGTAGTCAGTACATTATGGATTCCAAGTCCTTAGTCCGAGAAGACGTGTATTGGAAGGGCTCACGTTAATGCCTAGTAAAAAAAAAAAAAAAAAAAAAAAAAAATACAGAGCAGAACTAAAAACTGTAATAATAAATTATGGAAATCAATCCCAAGATAATAGGCAAGCAATAAGTAATTAACTAATAAATTGTCGGCAACACTAAAAAACTTTGACGGTAAAAAGGCCTATGACAAACAACAGAGCTGTTAAAACAAAATATCGGCAACGTATCTGAGTGCACACTGCAATCTTAATAGTGACAGTCTGGAGATTCTGGGTTCGAGTCCCACCCGAGAACAACTTGCGATTTTCTTTCCCAATTGTTTTCACACGTACTGAGTATTCAGTACATTTCCACTTCAGGTAGGGGAAAATTACACCTATAATAGTGACATTTGGCCTATATAAATGATAAAACTATTATTTATTGTTATATTATTATTATTATTATTATTATTATTATTATTATTATTATTATTATTATTATTATCATCTTCATTATCAATATTGTAACTGATGATATAATGTGGTGTTTGTTGCTTCTGTAGGTTTCTATATGACGAATGTAGCCCTGCAATTGTGTAACGAAGTACATTTGTACGGTTTCTGGCCGTTCAACGTGGATCTGTACAACAAGGAAGTTGCGTATCACTATTTTGACGACACTCAACTTGGTATTGGAAAAACTTTCCACAACATTAGCACTGAATTTAAGGTTCTATTAGAGTTACATAAAGCTGGGGCTTTAAGATTGCATTTGCGTTGCTAAACATAACGTTACGTTCGTTTGGTTTTGTAAAACATTTTCATTCAAACCGACAATAATAGAAATAAAGTTTAATGACGATTTAAAGAAAATTTCACAATGGGCATCCATATGGACAGTTACATTTAATGAGACAAAAACCAAAGCAATTCATTTTAAGAAAAATAATGTTCATAGAATAAATTTAATGTCCAATTGCAAGCCTATTGACTTCGTTACAACGTTTAAACATTTAGGTATACATTTTAGTAATGACCTAACATGGACATACCATGTAAGGCATTTAATTAATGAATCTAAGCAAAAATTAAATTTATTGGACCGGGTAAAAAAATTATCTAGAACTACAAAAGAGAAAATTGATTTAACTTGTATTCGACCTACTCTTGAATAATTATGCTTCCATTGTACGGGATGGAATTTATGGCTGCTTATCTGACGACTTAAAACTTTTACAAATTAAGGCCTTTCGATGTGTACTGTAATTTTACAACTGACATTTCTCCATATAATTTTCGTAATATTAGAAATCTTAAATTAAAAATTCCTAGAACTAAATTGTATGAATTTCCTTTTGTCCATTCAGTAGTTCAATTCTTTATTAATTCACTAGAAAATATATAAACATCTGAATCATTTCCTGTTTTGAGAAACATGCTACGGAATACATATCCTTCGAAAAAAATGTTTTTATAATATAGGAAATCGTGAGATTAATATGATACATACCCGCATCCGTCTCGGCTTTAGTAGCTTAAGTTTTCATTTATTCAACTATGGTTTAATATATAACCAATTATGCAATCATTGTGGCTTAGTGGAAGATCAAAATCACTTCTTTATTGATTTTCAAAAGTATGCTGCTCAGCGAAATATTTGTTTACTCACTGACATCTGGGACCTTTTACTTTTATGTTTAGAAACAATCCTAATTTCTATTATTAGATTTGTCTTTTTTAACAATTAATTTAGTTAGAAGCAGTACAGACTTAAATGAAAAACAAAACAAATTTGTTTATTATTTGAGATTGTCGAGAATAATACTGTATAGGATAATTTTAAAAATGATTTTGTCCATGCAATTTTCAAAGTTGTTCCCAAGTGTAAGGCAAAAAGAAAATTTAAATGCCCATGGATTAATAAAGAAATCCTCAAGATTATTAGAAAGAAAAAAGGTTAATACAAAGCTAGCTGTCAAACGTTCTCAAAATCCCAACAAATGGCTTATTTATAAAAAAAAAAACATAGGAAGCACCTTAAGTACTTAATTAAGCGATCTCACCACAAATATATCTCTGAGCTTTCTGAAAAATTCTGCGATCATGGAAAGCTTTTTGTCATTTTGTACTCAAATCCAGGGCCAAACCGGTTGCAAATGTTTTAAAATATAACGGCACCTTAGTTCAATAATAATCAATAATTACAATAAATTTTTATTCAATCAATTTCCTTTATTATATACTTTTTTTTACAATTCTCAATTCAAAGATTGATTGAAAAGGCATCAATTACAAGCAAGCTTTAAGTTTTGATGCCCAACAAAGAAAGAACAATAATAACTACAAAATAAAAAGGTAATAATAGAAGACGATTCATCTATAAATCAAGATTCTTAAAAAAAAGTGTAATGATAATATGACAAATACAATGGAAAAAAAGTAAAATTTCGACCAAGTACAGTAAAGTTTTATATTTGTTAAGTAGTCTGTTATGTATTTCTCTTTTAAATAAACTAATACTTTGTAGATTTTTTTATATTGTGTTCTAAGCCATTCCATATTTTGGCGCCTCTATTGCTCATACTGTTTTGTCCAATTTTTGTTTTCATTAATACAGTGGTAAAGTTTTTTTTTTATTTCTGGTTCCATAGTTATGTGTATCTTCAATTGTGCGAAAAAATGTATTGAAGTTAATAGGACGCTGTTTATTATGAAATTGAAAGAGTAATATTGTCATATGCTTTTATAGCGATCAAATATATTTAATGTATTTGTTTGTAGAAATAGTGGAAATGAAGGATGATGAAAATGAACTTTGCATATAATTGGAAGTGCTTTCTTTTGGAGAATGTGAAGCCTGTTTAATTTTGTTGGATTGAAGGGGCCCCATAAGACTATTGCGTATATTATGGAGAATTATGGATTTAAATATTTGTAACATTATTGAATAGGGTAACAAATATTTTAATTTATTCAAGATTCAGACTCAGATTCAGACTCAGATTCATTTTATTTAACCAAAACAACTTAGAAATAACAAAAATCACATTGTATGTATTATTAATGATAAGTTAGGAGACTCTCATTAAGACCAAAAATAGGCCGCTATCATGAGAGCCATCCCAAAATACAATATTGATAAATTTATTACAGTATATGTATATGTATATTCACACACATACATATAAACAAGCACAAACTTCTACACACAAATTCACAAAGACTGTACACATACATATACATATACATATACTGTACTCAAAAATATAAACTGATAAACACCAAGAGATTTAAACGCATGTTTATATAATCAATAAAAATAAAAAATAAAAAATAAAAAAAGATAAATAAAGATAAATAAAACAAGACCTATAACAATCTATGAACTCAATCAATGAATAAATTATTCAACAATACAGTATATTAATAGGGTTCTTAATGGGATAAAGATAATGTGTGCAATAAAATATACTTTCTTAGTTTTATAAAACTTTTCATAGCAAAATAAAAGCAATTCAAATAAATAACGAGGCCAGAACCTTTAAAATGGAAATATCTTGAAGCATTTCAGTTACGATTACATATGTAACAGTTAACAATATGGCAGAACTGATCGTATTCACCAATATTTTTTTTAGCATAATTAGCAAAACCAGACATTAGCTATGCGTTAAAACCTTAGAAATAATATAATTTGGTGTTGTATCAACGATTCTTGAAATATTATATCTAATGCATTTGGTTGTAAAATCATGATTCACTTTCGGTATTTGGAAATTGTTCCTACCACGTGTATAGTAACTATGTATATCATTAAAAGATGTCGGAATCATACTTGTGAAATATAAAGGAAGCTGATCATTTTTAAATTTAGGATAGAACTTAAGGGTTTGAAGCTTATAAATATCACTTATTTTCAGTAAATTTAGACTTTTAAACGTTCCTATTACCTTTGAGACTTTATTTGCGATGGCATCAATATGGTTATGATATGATAGAAATCCATCAAGATTTAACTCCTAAAAATTTTATATGAGTTACTCTTTCGAGTACAGAATTATTAATTGATAATTGTACATTAGTAAACTGCAATGTAGCTTACTATTGCGGCCTCTAAATATGATATATTTTGTTTTTTGGTGTTGACTGTCAGCTTATTTGCTCTAAACCATGCTGACAGGCGGTGTAATTCATAATTCATCATATCACATGCGTATATAGGGTCATTATGTTTTAGGAACATATTGGTATCATCCGCAAAGATGATGAGTTCTATATCTTTGCACACCGAAAAAAATGTCATTAATAATAATAGGAACAAAAGAGGACCAAGGAATACCAAGAGTCAGTTCTCTTTTTACGGATTCCCCAGGTTCTGATAGCAACATATTGTGTTCTGTGGGCTAAGTAACTTTTGTACCAATCTAATACAACACCCCGTATGCCATAATATCTCATTTTGTCAATAAATGATTTGTGATCAATTGTATCGAATGCTTTTGATAAGTCTAAAAATACACCTATAATAAATGATTTGTTTTCAATAGCTGACGTTATTTTTTCTAGGGTTTGTAATAGGGCGTGAATTGTAGAGTGTTGTTGCCGAAAACCATATTGAGAACTGTTTAATATGTTATACTTGTTAAGAAAAGAAATAGTCTGATCATAGACCACTCTTTCGAATATTTTTGAAAGACAGGGTAAGATTGATATGGGTCGATAATTATCAATGTTATGTTTATCCCTACTTTTGAATACGGGTATAGTTTTCGCAATTTTTAATTCATCAGGGAAACAACCGGTTGTAAGTGAAACGTTTATCATGTGTGTAATAGGCTTAGTAAAGTAAATATTATTATGTTTAATGTAATTAGCGCTTATGTCATCGTGACCTTGTGCTTTATTTGTTCCAAGTTTATGAATATATATAATTATTTCTTCTTCAGTTGTAGGCCTAAAAAACATTGAATTAAGATAGTTACCCGTCAAATATGACGTTGGATTAGGCCAATTTGTCTGGATATCTTGTTCTAGATTATCAGCTAATTTTTTCCCAACGTTAACAAAAAAAAAGTATTAAATGCTTCAGAGTTTGCATTTGGGTTTGTGTATGTCTCTGATTTATCAGTGACGTCAGTCGGTTAGGTTTTTTGTTTCTTCCAAGAAGTTGATTAATTCCATGTTTCTTTTAGATTATTTTTATTTTTTTCGAATTTATTAATAAAATATTCTTTTTTTCTTTTTCTAATTATATTAGTAAGTACGTTTCTATATCTGGTGTATTTAATTGTATTTTTATTCGATGATTTTTTTTTAGATATTTACTATATAACTTATTTTTAGTCTGGATTGCCTTGGCAATCGATTCGGTCATCCAAGGAGATTGTGATTTATTGACTCTAAGTTTCACTTTTTTTAGGGGAAGCATTGATTAATCAATGTTTGTAATGATCTAGAGAAGTTTCCATACGCTTGATTTGCTTTATTTGAACTTGAAACATCTTCCCATTCTTGCTTTTGTAGTTCATGTTTAAAAAAAATCGTTGTTATATTTTGTATTTTCACGTATAAATACATATTTATTGTCATTATTTTTGTAGTGTTTTCGGATGTGTCTATACAAAATATGGGGAAATGATCAGAGATGTCTGAGTAAATGATTCCAGTATTAATAGAATGTGTTTGATAGGAGTTTGAAAATATATTATCTATTATGGTAGCAGTAGTTTCTGTGAATCTCGTTGGTTTGTTTATGAGAAAGGAAAAAGACTGAGATTGAAGATTGTCTAGGTGAGAAGCTATATTGCTATATGTCATGTGTTGGCTTATATCTATGTTGGTTTCCCCACTAATGTATGCTATTTTATTTTAACTATTTATTGTATGCATAACTAATGATAACTGTCAAGTGAAAGTTTATTAATTTGTATCAGGGGGTCTATATACAACACCACATGATATTGTCTTATTATGTACTTTAACGTCAATAAATATAGATTCAGCTTCGGACAATATCAATGGAAGGTCACCAATCAATGGAAGCGTGATCCCTGTACATAAGTCTGGTGTAATTGATGATATATCTAACCACCGTGCAATTTCCCTGTGTTCAGTTGTAGGTAGCTGGGAAAGACAGTTAACAATCATTTAGTGAATTATCTGAACCAACACAAACTTATATCTTCTAACTAGCATGGCTTTGTTGCTGAAAGGTCATGTACAACCATAATTGAAATCACAATTTTTGGATGAGCGGAGTCCTCGTATTGATGTTATAATTTTTTTTTCGACTGGAGTAAAGCAATTTGATAGAATAAGTCATGTTCTTTTAATCAAGAAACAAGTATGGAATATGTGGTACCTTACTACGTTAGTTCTCGTCATACATTAACGAGAGATAACAGTGTGTGTTGTTTAGAGGAGCCATCTGATATTTGTAATGTCAAATCAAGGTAATTCAACAAATTAATAAATGTTCTGTATCTATTCAAATGTTCGTTTTGTGCACCTTAGTCCAACATTGTCAAATTGATTAACGGCTGTTCTCGCAACTAGTATCGGATTGTCAATGCCACACTAAAGATCAATGGGCTGTCCGCACGCGCTATGTTCGAGAGCGGAGATGTGCGTCCTGTTGAATTACCTTGGTCAAATCAGGTGTCCCTCAATGGTCTGTACTAGGTTCAACGCTTTTTAACCTAGGCCTATGTGTCATCTAATCTGTACCAATATGCTGACGACACAATCAATTTTATATCTATTAACTGTCGTCATATCGACAATAAAAAATGTACACATTTTTATTCCCGTATAAATGGTTTTAAATTCTCCGTTTTTATAATTTTTTGGAAAATTAAAAAAAAAAATTAAAAATAAATAAATTTAATTTAAGGATTTTAAAATATTCAAAAAAACGGTACACTTAAAAAAAAAATTAAGTTAACTTAAAACACAAACAACGCGATAGGATATGAAGTTTCGAGAATAACTTGTATACTTGTACTGTATTTTCTGAAGCGCCGCTCGTTTTTGGGTTGCTAAAATCAGCAGTTGTTACAATCGCGTCACACTCGGGCGATGACGAGGGTGGGGGAGGGGGAGCCAGGGCCCCAGGCGCGAGAAGCCCCGATATTGTAGTTAAAAAAAAATATAATATAAACTATAATACCGTAGTTTCATCAATGGGGCCCCGACAGTTTTAAACAAGCTGGGTTCTGATGTTTAAAATCATGCTTCTGATTTTGTGATCAATCTGCTTTGCATTGTATATAGGCCCTACGTTAATATTAAAACATGTTTAGTTCTCACTAAAATTGGCTTATTCTCTCTACTTATTTACAGCTGGAGTACATAGGCCTACTGAAGGCCTATACCAGTCCGAAAGTCATGTACCATTCTATGTTCTCTAACAACGGAGTTAACACATAATGTTTTAATCTCCATCAAATTTAAAAAGCATCCCAAATCCTTCATTTTGGAATGTAAGGAAATAGATAGTGCTTTTCCTTTGTTGGATCGATCGTAACTCCTGATTGTAGCAACCCAAAAACGAACGGCACATCAGAAATACAGTACAGTATACCAAAACTTTTCTCAAACCTTATATCCTATCGCGTTGTTTGTGTTTTAAGTTAACTTTATTTATTTATTTTTTATTTTATTTTTTTTTTTAAGTGTACAGGTTTGGAATATTTTAAAATCCTTAAGTTAAATTATTTACAGTTTTCTTTTTATTTTCAATGAAGAATAAAGGCGATCGTTAATATCGATCTTGGTACAATGTAAACCTGTAATCATATGAATACTTATACAGAATTTTACTATAATAGGCCTAGACTAGGACCAGGCCTCCTACTATATACAGGTCTAGTCCAAGACCTTGTTGTAAATCTCAGCCCACATATGTCTAACCTATTATGCCAAGCATAGGACTCGTGATCGCAGTACCCTGACCATTAAATTAGACGCACTGGGAAGCGTTGTTAACGGCATTGGACTGCAGCGAAAAATGATTCCCCCATCATAATGGAACAGGCCCACATAATTCTTGGCTGATTAGTTTTGATTTACATTTCGCAAGTCTAGTGCCATACGCAGCAAAAGTCAATTTATAGTGTTGAATGCATTTCAAACCAGACTGGTTTTTGATTTACGTTTTGGAATAGAATTTGGAGGGGGCGATTGATCGAGTCAGACCTACGTTTTGAATTTGAATTACATTTTAAAGAAATTAGAACTACATTTTGAAAAAATTGAACTACGTTTTGAAAAATTAGAACTTCATTTTGAGAAATTTACGCCTACCTTTTGATAAATTAGACATTTAAGTTTGCAATTACATTTTGATTTTAACATTGACTTTTGCTGCGTATGGCACCCCATAAAACAGAGCCACTATTCACAGTTTGTGTTAGTATGGGGTATTCCATTTGACAATACAGGTTGTATTACTATACACTATATTTTACTGTTCCACAATTTTTTTAAGTGTGCTTACCTCGTCTATTCACCGAAGGCACAATAGAGTGAAACAAATAGCTTACACTAATCAGGGTTTCATTCTATTTCAACACAATTAATTTAGCATCATAAAAACAAAACAATGAATGACTTACCATGACACAGGGAGGAAAATTGATTTTTTTTTAAAATACATACAGATTCTGTATAATATTAGTTGGTTAAAATATTAATATCGTTTTTCAGTTATTGTTTAGTAGAATTTGTCGAAACTTTAATTTGTCGAAAATTAATAAGCTAAGATAGTATAATATTCTTGGCATCGAAATGCACGCCATCCTGTCGGGATTCAATATTTCGACATTAATTAGGTCATCATCAGGAATGAAATATTGAATCCCGACATGGTGGCGTCCATTTCGATACTTGGGGTACGTATAACACGTTGTTGAATCATTACACCATGGTGTTAAGCACAAAGATGTCATAATGCAAGTAACACGGTAAAATAATATGATTAATGAACTGTGCGGACCTTCTATCGTGAATGAACATTATCATGAAACACTATGAGAAATTATTTCCAAGATATTGTTCTAGCAACCTGCACATAGTCAAGTTAAAAGATGAAGGAAATGATTGACATATCTGGATCAACTAGAAAAAGATACTACGTAATTTACTAAGATATGTTGTTTCCACAGCCATGATGGAACGAGATAGATGGAAGCAGTTGCAAACAATTCTTGATCGACAAATTTATATTATAACTTTTTAAGATATTTTGCTTTTTTGCTTATTATGTATTTTGGGGTGGCATTTTATTTTTCCCATACAGTTAAGAAATTATAGAGGGCGCTATTTAAGGTAATTTAACTGATAACATGGATATGCAGCATCCTGACTTCTCCCTCGCGAGTTGCCAAGTTGTACTTGTGGACGAAAGTGTATGAAAGCTACGGTGGATAGTATAGGTTTGGGTAGGCCAAAAGCTCTGGTAGTCGACATAGTAAACATTAATGGACTATTGTAATAATAATATACCTATGCCTAGACACTATTTACGTACATCATGATCTTTGAAAATATAAAAAGCAGTGCGATACGTTGACTCGAGTAGTAGTAGTAGTAGTAGTGTAAAGAAATAGCATAAATACTAACTGCTATAATACTAATGATGAAGGATTCTATGTATTGTTTTAATGTTGATTGTTCGTTCATACAATATGAATAAAAGTAAAAGGCCTAGATTTATATTGCAAGCATATATGTTATAAACATCAATTTTACCAAGACTGACGATATTTTACTGAATATATGACGTACTCTTTGGCTGTCAACCCAATTAAAAAAAAAGTTAGTATCTCATTTAAAACGATCAAAAACGGATGGAAGTAAAAAATATCTTTCAATGATTTACAAACGGTTCTATAAAAAAATTACCAGCCAATGAGTCATGCAAAAGTACTCCGCGTAATTTGTCTTACTATATAGCCTTTAGAATCAATACTTTAAATATAGGGCGTACAATTGCTACAAACACGTCATATCTAGGACTAAATATACTTTAGTATATAATTTCGTTCGCCACAAAAAAAAAAGAAAAAAAAAAGAAATGAGAAAGTCAGTGAGATTTCAAATTATCGGCGAATGTTTGTATAGGCCTACTGTACTTCGAGTAATATTTCAACCTCGATCAATACGCTCGACCTCGCGTGCCATACTAAATTAGTGATTATAATCACATCGTTTGGAAACAAACAAATCATGGCCTTATCAAAGCTTTCGAGGATTCGTCACTTAAAAACAAATCCATACTACAAGTTATGTGCAGAATATGCAGTTATGCTTCTGGATGGCCGGAAATTGCTGGGATGGGAAAACTAGACCTATTTTTTTTTTTTTTTTTGGTCCGACTGCCCGACGAGCTTTGGCAGATGATTTTTGATGCCGCTAGCATAAGAGCCACCCATGAAAACCTCAAAAATCTAAGAAAATAATAATAATAATAAAAATAATAATATTAATAATAATAATAAAAATAATATTAATAATAATAATAATAATAATAATAATAATAATAATAATAATAATAATAATGAAGTTAATGATGAGTATAATTTCGAAGACTATGATGATGATGGTGATAATAAAAATATAATTAACTTAATATAATTAATATAATAATTATGATAATGGTGATGTTGCTAATGATGATGATGATGACAATATAAATAATATTAATAATAATAATAATAATAATAATAATAATAATAATAATAATAATCGGCAAACATAAACGACGCATTTTATAGTAACATTTATTTTTCTACAATATCATATTTCGGAAATATAAACAGGATTTTTTTTAAAGCTAAGTTATTAGGCGATTTTAATTTATGAATTTTTAAAATGTTGCAAACGTCAAGAGAACTAACTACCTGTCAATCAATCAATTAATCAAGAAGGATTATGCTACAAACTGAACAAATTGAACAAGCTAATAACTGCATAAACGATTTTTCAAGTCGTTAAATTATTTTGTTTACGTTGGTTATACTACTTAACTTTATTAAAAAACAAAAACTAATTTACAATTAATTATATTTTTACTAATAAAAATCAAATTACTGCCGAAGATTCAAATAATAGTCGAAATTGACTATACTTGATAGCGTTTATTTCCCTTTATTATCCTTTGAAGTTTGCTTCTTTGTAAATTAATTAGGAGCGGGAAATCAGTAAGGCATACTACGTCAAATAACAGATAATTAAAAAATCTATCAAACAAGGAGACAAAGTGTCACTACGTAACAAAATTTATACATCAAATGACAGATAACAAAACAGCTTGAACAAGAACACTACATTTAAATTTTTAACTAAAACTGACAACGATCTTTACATCTATCTAATATTTCGATTTAAATTGTACAAGTAAATTTTATTTCACGCTCATGTAAAAATAGTGTGGATCGAGTAAACACTGGCAGTCACTGCGTCGTACGATGGTCCAATTTATATGTACAAATATATTTTTTTTAATGTTACGCTCATGTGAACAATAGTTGGGAGCTTTCGATTGCACGACGATGGTAGGACGTATAACGTAATGACGTCACTAAATGGCATATGCGCATGCGAGAACGTTAAGTTTTCCTCGTCGAGTAGATTCTAGAAAGCGAATTTTGCCAAATCTACGTATGCAGAGAACGTAGGACGCCCGGTAGGAAGGTCACAAATGAGTGATTTCGTTAGCGTCGTCGCGCAAATCGAAAGCTCCCTAATGTAGATCGAGTAAACACTGGCAGTCTCTGTTTCGTACGACCGTCGGCCGACGAATCCATCTCCGTTGCCCGTGAGCACTGGAGGGCGTCACGTCGTCTGCTGATTGTCACTGGCAGTCTGAACGGATCGTCATTAAAAAAAAAAAATCACTTGTGTGCGCGTTGAGGCATTGCGGCCTAGTCTCCATAGAATCGCGCCGGTCGACGACCATCTCGGGGGCAGTGAGTGCCCGGTTTAAACATTAACTAGGCGTCGTTTGGAAAATAAAACCGTAAAATCAACCGTAAAAATTAAATGATAAAATATAAGTCAAGGAGAGTTGTTCTTGTCACTGCTTGTTGCCATTATTAACCGTCAAATGTTTTTCATACCATGGTGTTCCTGCAAAAAACAATGTACTAAATAGAATAATAAAAGCATACCGTTGGAAAAAATGGTTCATCTCTGTAAAGATACAAATTTGATTAGCAACAGTTAAAAGGTAAACGTAAGCTTCAATGCAAAACAGATTAGAATTTATCTTTATTTTATCATGATTTTATAAAAAAGTATGTCTTCGAAGACCCTGTCTCGTTATATGCTTCTAAGAAGGGGGGGGGGGGGCGGGTCGTATCATTATATGCTTCTAAGAAGGGGGGGGGGGTGCGGGTCGTATCATTATGATCTCTGTTATTTACTATGCATCAAGGACGAGTGATGTGCAATTACGCATGCGCAAAAGTGTGAAGATTTAGACGCTTTATCGGACTTGAATTACAAACTAAGCCAGTTGGGCAATTTCTTGCACACTCACAGATACCTCCTCTTTGATTTTCTATCCTTTTAAAATATCTCCTGAGCGGAACGTAGGCGGAATTACGAGTTCAAGTAACGTCTAATTACATGGGATCAGAAGGCTGCAAAGAGCTTCTGATTGAGGTTTAGAGACCAAAATCGGTGGTGTTGAATAAAACTTTTTGTGGTAGTGTATCACTGAACTGTTGGTACGGTACAATTATAGACTTCCCACCACAGGTCCCTTATTTTTTTTCTCATTATGGACAGGCCACACGAACCGAGTAAGTTCTTTTAGAGACGGATAAGCAGAACAGAAGACATTTACATAGCTGGAACAGGAAAAACTGAAGCCACCGACGCAATATGCTGGAGCCCAGTGACGTACAAACTCCAGCCAAGTGCATTTGCATTTGTTTAGATTATTTATAAAAACAACGATTCTTGCAATACTTAATATTAATAGATTTATATTCTACAAAATGATGTTTTTTCACATAATTTTTCGACTCAACACCGCTGTTTGTGCAGTTTACAAAAGCACAAGCAGTGTCGTGTTGTTGATTTTGCGCTAGGATGACGTTTTTGGGCTTACTAACCGAGCTCCTTCGGTGGCTTTACTTAAACCGGTCAATGAACAATCAAGCTATGGCAAAAAATTAGAAAAAGAGTATAGGACGCCAATTAAATTCGTATGGAGCGCACCAGTTTCATATAGGCTTAGATATAATATTTACAGAAAATTACTATCCAATAATGGTGTGATTTGTCGTCGTATACTGTTACAAAAATATTATTACAGTTAGTTGTTTTTAAGTTGTTTTTTATGTTAGAATATAAGACGACAGAAGCAAAACAAGGGAAGGGACACCCTCCCAAATTTTTCGCTGCTTTCTTTAGGTTACTTACCATTACAGTATTACCTCCGCTAACGGAGGTTATGTGTTCACCGCTGTCTGTCGGGCAGTAGGTCTGTCTGTCTGTCTGTCTGTCTCTTGACAAGATTACGCAAAAACTAATGAATTGATCATTATACAATTTAGCGGAACAGTACATGATAATCAAAGAAAGACACCAATACATTTTCGGAAGAATAGATCAAATGAAAAAGTAACGAAAATATTATATGTTTTACTCTAGGGCATTAAAGAAAATAATGGAATCCCCAACCCCTCGTATTCAGGCAGCATTCATGGAGTAACTGCTCTGGTTATTATTGTACCTTAGTAAATTGGAAATTGTGCCATCTAGACCCAAGCTTTCGTATCTGTAGATTTCGGGTTTTCCGAATCATTATCTTCTGGCTTTTCTTCTACTTCATCAGCATCAGCATCAGTTTTTATTTCTTCCGTAACAGGGTTATATAATGTTTTGCCTCCAGATCTAGGTCAAGGTAATAATATTAACAAATATAAATATTAAAGTCATGATGCTACAACAAAAAGATAATCTGAGATTACAAACCCTCGTTATATCTTTTGTATATAGTCGATGCTTGATCAATAATAGCTTTCTTTCCATCTAGCTTCACTTTATGTTTATTCCAATTTTCTTCATTTCGATTTTTATGTTTTTAGTTTCTCATTTCTCATAGATCACACACTCCATGCACCAATCTTCAAAGTTTTGCAAGGATTTTGCTTGTTCTATATGGAACGCCAAAGGGGCAACTTTCAAACAGTTGATTTTCAAACACACTCGGTTTTCAGGCACAGTCCGTTAAGAGACACAGTCAATTTTCGTCAAGCACAGTCATGTTCGGCTTCCCTCAATGACTTACAGTAAAACATTTCTTTAGCTGCCACGTACAAATGCCGTCTCATCTCATTTTAGTGGCTTCTAAATATGTTTATGTAATGAAAATGATATGAGACTGCTTTCAAAACATTTACCTGAACTACCACTGCATTTCTGACATTACGTAAAGAAAATAACTAATCACAAGATAACATGCAACATGCAACCTATCTTCTTTTTCTGGTCCTATTGATATTTTTAACGAAACTACATACTAACTGAGGAAAAGCGAGCAAATCCTCTAGTAAAAACAACAATGATTGGAATAATACTAACTTCTTTGTTGCAGACGACTTAGGGGCAGATGGTGATTTGCCTGTAAGAATAAAAGAAAACAACATTTGAAAATGAATAATAAAGTAGTAATAACAACTATGATACAGTAAAACCCACTTTTTAGACACCCTTATTCTGGGAAAACTTTTTCGTTTATCGATGAGAAAATATCTTTTAACACTATTAATTACCAACCCATACAAGTACAATAAATTCAAAATAACAGTATTTCATTTCAATTTATAATTTGACGACTTTTGAGACATTAATTTAACATTTTATCCTGATATTTTAGATGGATATCAGTAGACGCATTGTGTGTGTTAGTTCCATAAGTAAATTTTAACTCTCAGTCATAGAATTTTTTTCTGTGTACTTTCATATAGCATTCAAATCCATACCTGCACCCTGATTTTTAAGTTAACACGATATTAATGCTAATGTATCTATCACATAATACTAAATCATGGAAAAATAAACTTTTCGTGTTTTAATTACATTTATTTTGACTTCATGTCATAAATGTATTGTATTTGCCATTGCAAATTATTGCTACAATTGTTACTCGTACTTCTGAAGTCAATTAAAAAATAATAATTATTATAAAGAATGTGTGTCATATTTGTACACCTACAGGCCAAATCCCTTATTGAGGAGCAATTTCAAGTTTTCGGTTATGTCCCCTAAATAGAGATACCAAAATTCAGAGGACACTCCCATTAAGGGGACACATTTTTAGTTGTTCCTTTAGTAGGGGTTCTATTGTGTTAACAATTATTTTAGTATAGGCCTAACAATAACTAGTGGCGTAACGATGGGGTCGGAGGCCCTGTGGCTTTTTGAAACTGGAGGCACTTTTTGAGTCCAGGTTGCCAATCCATCGTGGGATTTAAGATGTGCTCGTTTTTTTAATTATGTTTGCATTGTTATTATAAATGTTTTAACGAAGAATAAATGATATAATAACAGTGGTGGATCCAGATATTTGAAGTAAAGGTGCTAGGGAGAGACTTTCACGGTTGGAGAGTCTATATCACCCCAGTCCCATCATGGTTAGGGCTAAGGCAAGAAAATGTATGATTATGGCATCTCTAGATGGCCGGAAATGGCACTCATAGACATAAAATTGTGAATATAAATTTCTTCTTATCTCCATTTAAATATATATTGAAAACTTTAGTGGGGCCCTGGGCCACCCCTCTCTTTATTCTGCCACAGGATATAATATGATGTCCTACATTCGATATCAGAGACACATTATGCCGTTGCCCTTGTGGGTCTGATATAAGAAAATGTATTAATATGGCTCGTCTATATCCGGAAATGGCACTTAAGATTGTGAATATAATTTTCTTGTGATTATTATTAAAATTGTTTGACGGATTTGGTGGGGTCTTTGGCCGATGTGTCCCCTCCTTTAATCCGCCACTGGATATAATATGATATATGCCCTGCAGTTGATTTCAGAGACACATTATGGTATTATGTATGAACAATTCTTTTTGGTCAGGTGCTAGGCCGAGGAACCCACTGTTTCCTGAGAATATCAAGAACAATATATAACAAAAAAAAAATAATAATGAATATAAACTTGCTTTTCTTCCAAGCGAACAGTAAGGCGAGGAGAATGAGACATAATCCAGCAATGCATCCAATCACAATACCAGCAATCACACCACCTTTAAGCTCTATAGAAAGATAAAGATAAGCGATTATCAAACTAGTAAGGTAAATAATTATAAATTGTATTTCGTTTTGTAAATAATAATATTCTGATCCCAATAAAATAATACTTAATTAAATATAACTTTATTGCTTCCCTTTTATAACAGAGCAAAACCGTAAAAGATGTGCAACAATAACAAAATCAGTATAAACTGAATTACTGTGATTAAATATAGCAAGAAAATACTGTCTTTTTGTCTGTCTGATCTACACTGATGAGTCCTTAAAGGACGAAACAACGTTGTATGCAGATTGATTTAACTTAACTTAACTTAACAGACTATATACATAAATCTAAAGATCTTACTTTCTACTGGTTCAGGTGTCGGTTTTCCTGTAAAAAATACAAACAAAATAACAAAGTTTAGTGTTTTTTTGTGGATACATGAATTTAGATTTGGATTTTTTAGCATGAAAACATACAAAGTTTAACGCACGGATTTCTGACGACTTATTTCGACTGGGGCCCTTCTGGTAGTGAATTAGGCATGTTAGTCAAGAGTCATTGGTTAAAAGAAAATCCACTAATATTGTGTTGTTGTTGGACCCTATTGCACATGAGAGCAGTGCTCATAATGGTAGTCTATATAAAGTATATAACAGTACATTGCCCAGAATAACCCCATTTGAATAAGTGCCCACCTACTGTTAAGTAAAAGACTCTTCTTTTCTTCTATTTGAAATATACGTTTCTGGTGTGTCTATCAAACTTAACAATTGACCAGTGAGAAGTTCTCAAAGAATACGCGCTTGTCCCACAAACATACGTGCTTACATATGTGACCCAAGCTCACAAAGGGCTGTAAACTCACACCGCACTGTATTAAGAAACAAGTCTCCATAGCCAGAATAGGCCGTAGAGCGTGAATAAATAAAGTACAACTTTTAATCTTACTATTCCTGAATTTTGAGTTTAAAATTCCAACTGTAAGAGGTAAAATTTAGCCATTTTCGGATGGGAGCTAGTGAAAAATGAATAGAAACTTGTCGAAAATAAAAGCATTTTTCTTAAAACTTGATTTAAGAAAGTTGATAAGACGACAATTATTCAAACGGTCATAACTTCGCTCATTTAACTCATTTTAAAGTAGGCATAAATGATATGTTCTATGCCATTATCACAGAAACTCATTTTGGCCTGAGGACGGGTTTACAGCCCTTTTGTGAGCTTGGGTCACATAATGTTTACGCTATCTTTTTGTGGGACCTAGCAACAATATCTAAGGGATGGGGCTTAGCAGAAAGATCCCTGTATAATAGACCTTTCCGAAGTGTCAATCAAACTTAACAACTGACTAATCAGAACAGCGCTAGGAATACGTGCGCGTCTTACAAACACACGTGTTGTCACACAACGCACGTGTTCGCGTATGTTTTAACACTGCCGTCTTGTGGGACCTTAGCAACAAAATCCAAGGGGCGGAGCTTAGCGGAACGGTCCATCATGGACCTATTCTTATTAATAGGTCCATGGTATAATCATGGAGGTATTTGAGAAAATCACCTGAAAAAGCTCCGCGCACGCAGCGCTATGCAAGTTGACGTTTACGCAATGCCTTCGGACTATAATGTGTTCCCCGTACAAAATGCTCAGCGGCTTTGTTTACCAAAAAATTGAACCTGGCCAATTGAGCACCTTTTCTCAACGCACACTATTACAGTCAATCACTATGGCTGTGCAATCGTTTCCACCTTGAATCAAATACATTTATCTTTCAAGAAATACCAATCATATTAATATTTTCTACAAAACAAAACAAAAATCGAATTTAATGAAACATTTACATGAGTTTTAAAAGTATGGAATTGTTAATTTGAAAGATATTTAATAATATTTATAATCAAACGGTGTATCGTACAACTGCTATGTTTAAGCGCGTGTGTGTGTGGGTTTGTGTGTGTGTTGATAGAGACATAAGATAGACGCCCGGCGGGGAACACATTAGTCGCGTCAGGTCTGGTGCCGAGTGATGTACTCAATATAAGTGCGAAATCCAGAGAAACATACAAAATCGAATGCGCTACTCTACTGTATTTACACTTTCTCAAAACAAACGTAACCCAATATCCGCGTTTATTGCTAACAGACAAACTAGCATATTAAGCTATCAAATCGTAATTATAAAAGTTAAGCGTAAAATCAAGTGTAAAGTCAAGCGTAAAGTCAAGCGATTTGCGAAGAAGTATGGAAATATAATAGGGACCGAACCCATCGTTTCGACACTGACGAATATTATTAGGTGAACGAGTGCCTTTCGCAAATCTAGATACTTGTATAAAAATGCTATTACTACCCAAGCCCGGAAATATACCAATTACTTGATATAATTATACAGGGGTCACTTTTTTCAAAAATTGCAACGTTCATCAAAAATAAAATGTTTGTTTCAGTCTAATCTTGCTATTTTTCAAGCCTAAACAATAAGGTACAGTACGTCAAGTTGTTGCCAAGATAGGAAAGCAGTATACACCCTACCAGCCAGCGTACGTTTCCGGATTATATTTCGTTGAAACCAATGTTTTGACTAGAATCACTACCGGTAACTACTGTAAAATCATGTCACTATACACTAAGGTCACTGTAAAGTAGCGCTTAACATTATATCAAAATCGCTAAATCTGGTTTACCAACGTTCTTAAATGGTCGTCGTCATATTTACAGTGTAAAATAATACAGTCTAAAATGTATACATTTCGATCTACGGCGCAAAGTAGGTCAGACTGAAGTCAAAGTGTGCCAAAATGAATTACTCATTACAGAAGCTAATCTAAGCGAATATAAGATCTATGTAGAGGTTTTCATACCCGTAGAATACAATAAAAGCATTTTCAAATCCATATGACGTCATTTTTGTACTGTTTTCTGATTGGACGATATCAGTTTTCATTGTAACACCTAAATAAGTTCATATTGCAATGATTTTTGAAATGTTTAAGGATGTTTGGGATAAAAGAACCCCTGTGGGAAACTTTTTTTGTATTTTCAATGACGTCATCAAAATGCATTTTTCTGATTGGACGGGGCCAAAAGTGTTTTAGGCATAGGCCAACATTAAACAATTCTATTGTTAATCTTACAGTGAATATAAATGGGTTTTTTTTATAAATCGAAATCGAAATCAAAATTCATAATAATATCAGACAACCTAATTTTACATTTTTAATGTAAAATATGTTTACATCTGCGAATCCATTGAATTCTAAGACGTTAGGCCTACACCAATGTCATGATATATTAATTCCGTACTCAATCATATTAGGCCTATATTGTAAAAGTATCGCTAATGGTCGTTTTATGTTTTTTGATAATTCTCAGTGCAGTGTAAACGAGGAGGCTTTGAAAAGGAACTTTATGGTTCTACAAAATAAAGCATTGCTATCTACCAGGATAGGATGCTTTTTTGCAACTCTTATTTCGGAGTAAGGAGGGGTCTCATTTTGTTATGGAGCTACAAAGATATGGACAATATTTCATCTGTCGTGACGATTCCGATTTGCGCCTCAGGGGTGACGCCAGCGGAGAAGGAGGGGCAGGGTCCCCGTAGAGGAGAGCCGCCCCCCCCCCCCGGCGTTTGGGGAGATAAACTACCAGTACAATTCGTCGGGGAGAAATAAAATGTGTATGTATTTTCTACATATTAGAACGCCCCTTGCAATGCTGAATAAGTACAGTGCGTACATTTTATGTCAACATCTCTTGTACTTTACCCCTGTGCGAACTCTCTGGAAAGATCCTCCCGTTTTTAAGTCTCTAGTGGGTGTTCTGCTGGTGTGGAAAGAATATCTCTGTTCCGTGTCAAAACAATAATAACTTCATCAGAAAATGGAATCCTGTTGTCAAGCCACGAGGTATTTTTAGAAATCCAGCAAACACGTGTTTACGTTCTTATAACGTTCTTGGCGAATGTTGGGGTTAGGTATGTCACAAAATAACGTTTACACAAAGTTGTAGGAACGTGCAAATGTTGTGAAATTATGTTCAGTACGTATTTATGGTTCTACAAAATAAAGTTTTCAACACACTACTGTAATGTTATTGTCACGTTATAATAACGTATTATTGTTTGCTGGGAAGGTCGTTACTTCTCGCGTAGTAGCTCACCTCTCCGTAAGTGGAAACAAGAAGCTTTTTCAAAGTCTTGGATGTCTTTGTATAATTTAAAAAACAATTGACGCCTAGATATAGGCCTTCTTGTAGATATCATCTTAATATTTGGATATTTGGATTATTAGACTGCTCGAAATTTACTAAAGTATTCTAAACAGCAACAAAATATTAGAAGATTTGCTCACTGTTAAATCACGAGCAGTTTGTCAATTTTCGGAGTGCTTTTCCCACGCTTTGCATGAACTGGTTGAGTAGACGCGCGTACATCCTTACTGATTGTGGCTTGCTCTAATTAAATTGTGTCTCAAATGAACGAAAACAAGACTGATAAAAGTGCGTCTAGCTCGCAAAGCTGCAACAAGTAGCAAGTAGCAGCTAAATTTGGTACCATCATAAAGCTAAGGCTATACTGAAGATGGTGTTATTAAAATTAAAGCATGAATCCACATGAATCTATAATTTCTCTCCTACTTTTCTAAAAATATATTTTTAAATATTTTTTCTGTCGTTTAAACATCGATTTATTATTGATGCAAACTTCAAATTTAAACCAAAACATAGATTTTTGTTCCCCAATTTATATACAAGAAACGTGTAAATTTTGAAGTAATTCCGAATTTTCTGTAAGAAACAAAATCTTGTTTTGATATAGTGTAGTCAATTATAGCATTTGAAATATTTATAGAGAAATTTCCGACATTTGTTGAAAAATACCACCCTTAAAATTCGTTTAAATGTAAAATATTTTCAGGATAGATTCACCAGGGTATACCCTTCTTCAATCATGTGAAAAAAGGTGTAAAAGCCATAGTCACCAAAATGGACTTTTGGCACACTTTTATTTCGCCCTGGCCCACTGTGCGGCGGCTACACTCAATAACACCTTCATGGATAATATGCATAATATATAGCATATTTTAACTGATTTTCATGCTTGCACGACAATTTATTTACAATAAACCACGCAATCAATGCAGGACGTGTCGCTTTGTTTCGTATAAACGAGCATGCATTTCTTATCCAAATTGTATCCACATAATATATGACATTTGTAATAGTAAGCAATTATAGTCAGGTTGTGAGTACACCATAGGAAATAGAAGCCGAAAGAGCTAGCCATATTTTGCTGGGGAAAATAATGCCTGCCGGCTTCAGGCAATTTGTGAAGGAAACTTAATGGGCCCTAAGGCTTTTATTTCCTATAGGTCTAATAGTGTACGAAATTGCTTGACTATAAGTTTGTGACATCCTCACCATTCTTATGGCATTTTAATCAAACTGTACGGTTGTAGAGCGTTTGCAATAGGCCCTATCATAAATCCATTAATGCTGGTTGCCATGGTCGGTTGCTGTCATTCCTGTGTGTGTGGGTGTGTGTGTGCATTAGCTGCACCTTAGAATGATTTATTAGTAGTACCAGCAGTACGCGCACTGACACTTCTCACGCTCGATTCGGAAACATAGCCTAGCAACACTGCTAGACTAGGCATAGCCTTACCTTGATTTAGGTTCTGTTATCAGACATAAAAACGTCCAACATGATGTATTCTGTTGCTAGTATTGACACTTGTGTAATATAATAATCATTGGAATTATTTTAGATTTACTTTGCATAGGCCTATGCATTTTTCCTCAAAAAAAAAATCTTTTTTAGTGAAATTTTGCAGGGAATGGGGCTTTGAATAGCAGAAGAATGAGCTCTTCGCATATTTGCATTTAAAATGATGGAACGTCCGCCCTTCCACGAGCAGGATAGATTTTACCATTTTGATGGAATCATGGAGAGTCTACATGAAACAAACGAACCCGAGCGGATCCTTTATTATAAAGCTATAGCGCCGCCGCGCGGATGGGGTAAAATTGCTCTCCGTCCTCCTACAATGTATTTCGACCAACGTTCCACATTATATGGCGAAGCTGCTCTATCTTCTTCTATTTATTATCTTTGGAGATATGAAGATGAATAAATTAGTTGTGGTTAATTAGGGGTTATTAAGTAGGCCGAACTTCCTAGTAGGCATTTTTTAATACGGTTTACCAAAATGTATTTTAAAAAGTATTATGAATTATTTCAGCGTTGCCTTATTTTTTCATTTCATTTGTAAGTCAATCACCTTGTTATCTCATAACCATTATGTCTTTCTTGGCCATGCCTAGGATGGTCTAGGCTTTATTCGTGCTAGCCAGCGCCATAGAGCGAGATTTGTAATTCTCTGTGTGCATTCATAGCTTGGCCGCAACGAAACATTCCTTCACGATGTAACTGTAGTAATATCTCCCCAGCTTTTAGCTTTTTGAAAACGAAACGCAAAGAAATCGGAAGCACTATATCGATTAGTGATCAATCGGGAATAGAAAATTCAGTGCAAATGAAAGTGCATTTCTATATATTTATTCAAGAGGGACGCCTGTTAAAAATCATAGCAAGCATATCAAATGCTTGGTCCCCTTAACTGCAAACGCGCAGGCGTGGAAATCACCCTATCTCTTAACCATTAACGCTTATTTAAAAACATCGCCTTTTTTTACTACAAAAACCGTAACTCATAAACGCAACCTCAGGAATTGACCAGTAAAAAGATTTCATACCAGAGGTTTAACAATTATAATGTTTATTGTTCTCAATTTACTATAAAAGCCCGTTTTAAATAGCACCCTGTTAAAAGCTTCCGTTTGTTTATTTGCTCGAGAACGATGGAAAATCTAAATGTACATCATTCCTGATGGTGACATAATTAATGTCGACATATTGAATCCCGACACGATGGCGTGTATTTCGATACTTGAAATATGTACTATACTATCTTATCTGAGATTAATCAGTGATAGTGATAGACATATTATTTACAGTAGGTGCAGATTCAGTTCCCTGATGAAGTAATTGTTTGTTTTTTTGTCATGAGATGCTATAGCGCCCTCATTATGTTTCGGCGGATGCACGCCGATGGGTAACCAGGATGTTGTTGAATAAATAGTTTTAGTTGAGTTTATATGATTGTTGTCTTCTTTCATTCAACCAGCCTACAAATTAAGGTCTCAACACACCAGAAAACATAGCATGGTGTCAGAAGTGGGATAATAAAAACAGTACAACCCACGAATATTACATTTTAGGAAAAACACAAACGTGTTTATAACGGATTTTCGGCAGTAACTATAGGCGGCCTGACGGCGACAGAAAATCGTGAGTATGGCTGAATTAACAGGGATACGGTACCAACGATTGAATGAACATCTAGTAACCTGCCAGAAGCGCTGAGAAAATTCAAACGTACGGCTCAGCTGATTTAGACCACTACTAGAAAAGAGTGAAGAAGTCAAAGCCCACTATCTGCTCCTATGGATAGGGGAAACAGGTAGAGATATAAGAGACAGTTGGGACCTCACAGAAGAGGAAAATAAAAGCTCGAATAAGCACTGGGAAAAACTAGAGAACTATGTAAAACCTAAGTCTAACTTCAGAGTCTCAAGTTTTAGACTACGGGTACTTAAACAAGATGAAGGTGAATCAATTGCCTCCTTCTATACCAGAGCCAAGATAGTTAGAGGACGTTGGTTACACAGACAAAGAAGAACAGCTAATAGATACAATCATAGCTGGTGTACGCGACAATAATATCAGACGAAAACTAATAGCAAAAGACGAACATTTAACGCTCAGTGATGCACTTAAATTAATTCGCACATACGATGGTACATAAAAACTGATGACAGAAATTCAGGATAGTACTGCGCGACGCCGTGTTCAATCAATAAAATACGCCGCCAATGCACATGCAGCTTCTCGAAAGAGTAAACCAAACTACGGCAAGCAACAAATCCAAAGCTACAGTATGCGACTAAGTACCAGTGTGTGCACACGCTGTGGAGAAAAGCATCCTAAAAAGGAATGCCCATCCAGGAACGTAAAATGCTACCACTGCGACAAGATTGGACATTTCACGAAAATGTGTTTTCAGAAAAATAAAGAAAAATTGAGAGAAGAGAAAAAATATGGACCAAAGCAAAGATCTCACAAAATAAGAGAAGTAACAGAGGATAAAACGTCTTCATTTGCATTGGACTCAATTGAAAGTGCCTCAGGATCACAAACACATACAAAGTAATATTGATGAACAATAAAACAGTGAAATGTAAGATAGACAGTGGAGCAGAAGTAAACGTCATGCCGCTGAGAGTATACAAAGATTTATTTCCAAAGAAAATTAAGGATGGTAAACCAACAGACCTAATAAAAACAAACGCAAAGCTGACAGCATACGGTAGTAACAAAATAATAGTGTATGGAGCGCAAAACATCACATGTACTCATGGTGATATGACAAGGAAACTGAAATTCCACATAACACAGGACGAAGGAAAAACAATGGTCTGCGAGCATGTCTAGACTTCAACCTCATTACATTAAACTGCTTAGCCAGCTGTAAATGTGCAGCAGAATGTTGTGATATCACTGAAGTGACGGCAGAAACACCTAAAGACAGATTAACCAAACAGTATCCAGACTGCTTCGAAGGTGTAGGTCAGTTCCTAGGCAAATATAAAATTGAGCTTAAAGATGGAGCAGAACCTTGTGTACATCCACCCGCGTGCCAGAATCGCAAAAAACCGCACTAAAGAAAGAACTACTCATAGAATGATGGATCTTGACATTATTCGAAAAGTAGATCAACCAACAGACTGGGTTAACAGTATTGTTTATGTAACAAAGCCATCAGGAGATCTGAGAATATGCCTTGCTCCCAGGAACTTAAACAAATGGGTCAAGAGGCCACATTACTACACACAGACACTTGATAATTTATTACCCAAACTCCAAGGTGCAAAGTATTTTACGAAGCCTGATGCACGATCAGGCTACTGGAATATTAAACTAGATGACAGCTCTGAAACACTGACAACATTCAATACTCCATATCGTCCCCTATATAACGTAGTGGCGAATGTGGAAAAATCAATTTTTTTTTTATTTGTGAATTTAAGTTGTTTTACTGTGTAGAATCTCTGACAAAAAAATTGAGTCAATTTGATAAGTAATTAAGGAAGAAAATTAATTAGCAAAGTGGCGAATGTCGCTATATCAATCGATGTGTTTACTACAAACTGGCGAATGTATGATTTTTCACGCACGACGCATATC
>NW_022731638.1:745556-775460 GCF_011630105.1 Anneissia japonica
TGTATTTCAAAAGAAAGTGGATGAAACTTTCGACGATTTAAATGTTGTTGTAGGGATAGCCGACGACATCGTAGTCTTTGGAGAAAATGAGGAAGCCCATGATACAAATCTCAAGAAAGTAATGGAAAAAACCATACAGGTTGGTCTCAGACTCAACATTGACAAATGTTTTGTGAAAGAGCAAAGCATTAATTTCTTTAGACACTACCTAATCTCAGAAGGACTCAAACCAGACAGTGCGAAATTTACCGCAATAAAGGAGATGCATGCACCAAAGTGCAAGGTAGAATTACTCTCGCTACTAGTAATGATAAACTACCTAGGTCGTTTTACACCTAACTTGGCTATTTTAACAAGCCCCTTGCGCGATCTCACAAAAAAGGACTCAGCATTTGTCTGGGGACCTTAACATGATCGAGTATTTGATAAGATAAAGGAAGAGATAGGAAAACAACCAGTCCTAGCATATTTTGACCCAAAGAAACCAATCAATATCCAGACAGACGCAAGTCAGAAAGGATTAGGAGCAACGCTATTGCAAGATGCACAGCCTGTAGCACATGTGGGCAAAAGCCTCACAGAAACTGAAAGTAACTACAGCAACTATTGAAAGAGAGATGCTTGGTGTAGTATACGGATTGGAACGCTTTCATCATTACATTTATGGCCGACATGTGACAGTGAAATCAGACCACAAACCACTATAATCAATAACTAAGAAAAGACTGAAAAATGTACCACCTAGATTATTAAGAATGCTACTCAGGATACAACCATACGATTATACCGTTAAATATGTTCCAGGCAAAGATATCCCAGTAGCAGATGGACTCTCAAGATTTCCATGTAAAGGCGAAGAGCTCAAAGAAATTAACTACACTATTGATGAAATAGTAAATACTTCTGCTTGCAGAATTGGGAACATCAGAGAAGCAACCTCTAATGATGAGCAATTGCAGACCCTTTCAAGAATTATAACAAATGGTTAGCCGGAATATCGGAACGAATGTCCAGAGCAAACCCTTGCCTTTAGGAATTTTCGTGACGAACTAGTAGTGCATGATAGAATTGTTCTAAAAGGAAACCGAATTCCAACATTCCAACAAAAATGAAGCATGAGATTCTTGACAAAATACACACGGGTCACCAGGGCATTGAAAAGTGTAGATTGAGAGCGCGAGAAAGCGTATATTGGGTTGGCATAAACAGCGACATCGAAACTACTGTATGGTTAAGCGATGCGAGTCTTGCCAAGAAAACCAAACCTCTCAACAGAAAGAACCTCTGATCCACATAGAAGCAACTAAGCCGTGGGACACAATAGAATCAGATCTTTTCCACTGGAAAGGAAATGATTATCTTCTCATAGTGGATTATTATAATTCATTTGTTATTGTCCGCAAGCTAACGAGTTTTGGATACCAAGAGTATTTATAAGTGATAACGCGAGACAATATGACTCAGGTGAATTTCGAAAATTTGTAAAGGAATACGACTTCAAACACTCCAAAAGCAGCCCTCATTTTCCACAATGCAATGGGAAGGCAGAACGATATGTAGTTGTTGTACAGAAAACCCTAGAGAAAGCTTACAAAAGCCAAAGCGATCCAGCGATTGCATTACTGTCTATACGCACAGCCCCTATTGAAGGAGGAAAACCATCGCCAGCCGAACTTCTTTTCGGACGGAAATTACAATCAAACTTGCCATCGTGTGATACCACAGAAAAAAAAGCAAATATTAAGCGCTCTGAAATGTGGCACACTCAGTATAACCAGCATGCACGACTGCTGAAAGAATTGGAAGTCGGTGAAAGTGTCAGAACCAAAGACTATTGCTCTAAAAAAAGGAAACCAGTGATAGTTTAAAGTACAACAAACCACCCACGTTCATACATCGTGAAAACTACATCAGGAACATACCGCAGAAACAGACGCCATATTCGCAGAACTGGGGAATCATTCAAGTTCACAGAACCAATGATCTTAGATGCGGATGATATAGTAGAAGAGAGTTGTGAGAATGAGCACAAAAAGGAAAGAAAGACAGTAATAATAATCATACACAACCTGTACCTAACATTGAAAATAATTTATATATGTAACCAGATCAGGCAGAACGGTTAAACCGACTAACCGACTTCATTTGTAAAAAAAAAAGCATAGTGGTTGGTGTGTTTATTTTCATGCATGTTTGTTTTTTTAGATAGTTAGTTTTTAATAGTTAGTTACGTAAAGAGTAAGAAACAAAAGTTTAAAAAAAAATCATAATGCACAATACAGTACCATGTTGTACATACCAATCTGAAGCTAATTATGCACATACCTAATAAACCTGAACAATAGAATACAGTATGATAACATGAATGTTATAATAGCTGAGAAAGAGGGATGTCATGAGATGCTATAGCGCCCTCATATGTTTCGGTGGTTACACGCCGATGGGTAACCAGGATGTTGTTGAATAAATAGTTTTAGTTGAGTTTATATGATTGTTGTCTTCTTTCATTCAACCAGCCTACAAATTAAGGTCTCAACACCCAGAGAACATAACATTTTTCATGATAATATTTTTAATTTTTACCCCGAAGGTATATTGACAATAGGTTATTGGGTTTCTTTGTCACAACATCTGCTTAATAATTATGACCCCTCATCGTAATATAGGCCAGGATTATCCATCTCCAAAGAATCACATCTAATAGGCCTAGGCCCAGTATCTGTAAACGAATCCTCGTCACTAATCATGCACTTTATTTTGGATGGTGGTTTTAATTTATGAGCTTCCCTACGCCAATCCTGCCCGAGCGATCGTTTCTTTGCAATGGATTTAAGTTGCTTTTGTTCCTGAGTTGATTGTGTTGCAATAATTGGGTCAAGATATTTCTCGCTTGGACCAAATATGTCAACAAAATGTAGACTGCATATATAGGTATGTTTTGTGATGTGTGAAAGATTAATGAAGTCGCTTCTTCCACATGCATGCATCCATCGTTTAGCCTTTTCAAGTTTCTCATCTGCTGCCTTTTTCCAGTACAGTCATTGACTTACCACTGGCGCCGCCGTGGCCTAGCCTAGGGCCTAGTCCGATTTACAAGTTCCCCAGCAACAATGTTTTGTTGTTCCTTTCATGAGCTTTTTAGATGACATTTTGCGTTAAATTTAATGTACCCCTACCACTGCCAGCTGAGCTTCGGTACTCGTCTTACGCCCGTGTCTCTGTTTACATAGAAAATGGCTTCGCTTCGCGCTGCTTGGGTTCACTGTTGTCCGACCCGGAAATCCACAATCCTTGCGCGATTCTATTTTTAGAACCGAATCGGAGCCCTATTAAGCCTAGATGAGATGTAAACAGGAAATAAAATGCGCGAATTACGAATACGAATATTTCGCTCATATACTTACGCTAGCGTTCGTTAATTGCACAATCTGGACATCTCGCTAGTTACGCCATTGATTAAAAGCCGTGAAGAGCCAAGCATAGGGAAACATATAAAGCGCTCTGATTGGCTAATGATAAGATGACATGATCGCGCAAGAGTCAACCAACTCGCACTGGAATACGGATACGGTGCGAGTAAGAGTGATCCCAAGAAAGTGTATAGGTTTGATTCACCGATTGCAGACTACGGTTTTCTCAGAGTAAGTTTTCACTATTATTACTGTATACGTAACCCACAACGATCAAGGTAAAATTGTAAGGAGGAATGCATCTCATGACTCTATCTAGGCCCAGTCTAGGCAAGGCCTATCCTTGGCGTAGTTTGGAGATGGACCTAACCTCCCTATCCCATATCATCAATCATGATGCAAGAAAGATCAATGCAACACGCCTAGGCGTAGTTTGCATGACAAGTTCGCCTTCTTTCTCTAAAGAAGTACCTAGCAGAGCAACCTGTTTCAGGCCCAATAGTCTATTTTTCCCTTTACTTCTACCAATACTGTAATATAATAATTATTAATAAATAACTACCCTACTACCAAACTATACTACTATTAGGGCTTAGGCTCCGGCCTATCGTCCACAGCTCTCTAATACTTTTTTTATTATAATTATAATTTTAAAATTATAATGTTATACTTGACTAACAGCAAACTTGGCAATGTGAGATGCCCCCTTTCTGTAATATTCAGTTGCTCAAATTATTGGTTGTAATTTTTTTATATTATTATTTTGATTTTTCTATTTTGTACTTTTTGTGATGTTACAACATTTTAACTGTCTAGTCTTTTATTATAGATAAGATAAGATAAAATAAGATAAGCCTTATTAGTCTATTCACATATAAAAATACATAAACAGAAATGTTTCCCTATATGTATCCTTTTTTAATGAATATTATGTAACACAAGTAACATGCAATTTGGTCTTTTGCCACCTTATATTATTGTTTGAGATGTAATGTTTGAATAAATAAAGTAATATTTTTAAATATCAACCAACCTACAAATAATAGCAACCCACGTTTTTTCGATAAAAAAATCCCTCAAACTGCTGATGTTGTTATATCATAACATAATAAATGGATGCACAGTACAGTACAATTAAATATTTGAATTCTGTGTTTTTTTAGGTCCATCAAATGATACCATAGAGTGGGAATTTGGCCTTTTGGGATGCTTTTGGATGGAAGGCTGACTGATAGACATTACTAATAGCTGAATGCATACAACCATCTCATCACTACCTTCAACACAGCCGATTCCAGATGAATGACTAACCAAAATACATGAGCCAATGTACAAAGTAAAAAGCCAGATGTTGTCTATATTGTCAACATAAGTTTAGAACATTTAGGAAAGACGAAGTTGGGTAATGGAAGGTTGTGCAAAGAAAATATTGTACTGAAAAATGTCCACTGAATACTTCTTGAAAGCAAAAAGAAAGAAGGTCTCCCATAACCTAGTGTTTATAGAAAACCAAAACCTTGAAAAACACTTTTCTTCTAAGTCAAAAAATGTAAATTACACTCTTTCCAAATATTAGTAATAGTTTAAACAGTACTACTTTCGGAAAAATAGATATTGCATTATTTATTTAAAAATGGATAAAGTTTATGATTGTACTAATGGTCACACATCTGCTTTTCTCACTGTTCTGTACTATTATATTTATTACTGTATTTGTTAGCTAATATTTACAAACACAATTAAGGGTTGCCTTAATTTATTAGCTGTGAATTATCTCTGTTAATTTTACACTTATATCATTTATAAGCTGGTTTTATTATTTATAATTCGAGAAAAGAAACAACAATAACAGATTTAATATTATTGACTATTTTATAATTTACTTGTTTCAATTTTTTAAAATACAGATACAAATACCAACGATATACGTTATATTGTTAATAAAATTGGACACCATCAATAAATAATATTCATACCACACAGATTCATAGAAAGAAAAGATAAATTGAAATGGTGCTATACACTAACTTTTATTAATAATAATAATTATTATTACTGTTGCTGTCGTTGTGAATACTAACTTTTGACAGCATTACTATCACTATACACTATTTGTATATTGATTGGCTACATTAACAGACATAGACAGGTAGGTAAAGGAAAGACTTTTTCGAATAATACTGTGCCTTGTTTAGTGAACCTATTTTTGTAGAAGCCGTCAGAGAGAGGGAAAAGTTATTTAGCAAAATGATTTTGCCAAAGGCATTTGGGTGAAGGACAAAATGAAAATAAAATTTTCATTGATATGAACATAATGAAAACTTTTCCCCTATTTACTACAAAAGCTCATTCAGGTAAATTTGACCTACATCCTTATGCATGCATTCTTAAAACTGAAGTGTTAATAATCTAAACAACACTCGACCAATACAAAATAAATGTAGACAATTTAGATGGAATAACAAAATACTCTATAAATGATCAACTTTTATGGGAAGTTTTAATTTTAATGATAAGAGGTCAAACAATAAATTATTCATCTACTAAAAAGAAAACTACAAACCAAAAAAAAAAAATAACTGGAAAAAGACTCAAATTTAGAAGTAGAATTGGACAATACTGAATCAACTTCAGAAAAGACAAATATCCTAACAGAAATAAATATCGTTACTTCAGAAATAGATAATATCAATAGTCAACGAATAAAGGGCATGCTTATAAGGGCAAAAGCAAAATGGATTGAGAAAGGTGAAAAACCTACAAAGTTTTTTTTCTAAAATTAGAGTCTAGAAATTTTCTAAATAAATCATCTATTGAACTAGAAAAGACTAATGGTACACTAATTAATGATGATGACCAAATTCAAAATGAAGTAAAGTTATTTTATCAAAAATTGTAAAATTGCCATGACAATAGTTCTATTATTTTAAAACATATTTTTAAAGACTTAGATATACAGGAGTTAGGCCTAAATGCTAACCAACAATTTCTATAGGAGGGTGAAATTAGTAATAGTGAGGCTTTGGAAGCTCTAAAATGTTTGAAAAATGAAAAAAGCCCAGGACCAGATGGGATTACAACTGAATTTTTAAAATTCTTTTGGAATGACCTTGGAGAATCATTAAATTATGGATACAGAACAGGTAGTCTATCAGTCTCTCAGAAACAGGGGTTTAAAAAAACTGGAAGCCCATTTCATTGTTAAATACATCCTACAAACTTGGGTCAACTGCCATATCAAAAAGAATAAACCAAGTTTTACCTAGTATAATAAATGAAGACCAGAAATGTTTGTTACGGGTAGATATATCGGAGAAGTAACACGATTAATTTATGACCTTATGGAGTAACAAACACTTATAAAATTCAAGGCCTACTTCTTCTTATTGACTTTGAGAAGGCTTTTGACTCGATTGATAGACAATATATATTTAAGGTGTTAAAATTCTTTAATTTTGGAACCAGCATACAACAGTGGATACAAACATGTTATAAAGATACTACGTCAAGTGTGTTAGTAAATGGACATGCGTCATCGTTCTTTAGGGTCAATAGAGGATGTAGGCAAGGTGATCCACTATCGCCTTGTATTTTTTTATTATGTGTGGAAATTTTGGGTCAATGATAAGAAACAATAAGTCAATAAAGGGTATTCGGATTGGTGGTATAGAATATGTTTTATCACAATTTGCAGATGATACCACATTGATACTTGATGGAACTAAAAAATGCCTGTACGCAGTACTTGCCACTCTACATTCCTTTGAAAGATTTTCAGGTCTAAAGGTCAATGATGATAAGACGAGACTTATTTGGATTGGTTCAAAAAAGAGATCAAAACTTAAACTGTGTAAAGAATATAAATTTGACTGGTCGCAAACTGAATTGAAATTGTTAGGAATCCACTTTGATGTTGAATTGGAATTTGTTGTTGAGTTAAATTATTCCAAAAAATTAAAAAGAATGCAAGTAAAAATAAATATTTGGAAAGCACGAACACTTACCCCATTGGGAAGGAATGTAATTTTAAAAACATTTTATTATCGACATTAAACCATCTGTTTGCAGCCCTTCCAAACCCACCGGAATATACCTTGGACAAGTTACAAAAATGTGCTTTAATTTCATATGGAAGGGAAAACCTGATAAAGTGAAAAGAGAAATAGCAACACGTATTCCCAAACATGGGGGAATCAATGTTCCAAAAATTAATGAAATAATTGCAGCACAAAAACTAGGATGGCTAAGAAAATTTTTGTCAAACACAAGTAAATGGACCGAGCTTTTCTTTCAAAAAAATCATGATAGAAACTTATTTTGCTTTGCGGACAGTAAATACATAATTACTCGAATTTTTCCAAACATTACAAACCTTTTTTGGAAAGACATGTTATATTCATGGTATCGTATAACAAAATGTTTAAGAGTAATATTGGAGATGAAATAGAAGTACAAACACAATGTCTATTGAATAATGATGATATACTTGTTGATAATAAGCCTATCATGTATATGAAACTCTTCAAAAAAAGAAATAGTTTTTGTTAATGATATAATTCATAGAAACGGTAGATTTTATACACTAGAAGAGTTAATTGATACTTACTCTGTCGATATATCATTTCTAGTGTATAAAGGAATTAAACAGGCAGTGAGGTCATATATGAGCAAGCATAATATAAGAAAATTCACAAGCGCCCAATGCTATCCAATTTACCCTAATAATATAATTCAATTACAAATTTCTAGAAAGAGATTCAACTTTTTTTTTACCATACTCTGCTCAATTCAAAATTTACTAAGCTGCCGTGTATTTCCAAATGGGAAAAATATTAGGCATTGAGTTTACTGACAAACAGTGGGAAGTGTTTAATATAATACCAATCAAATGCACAGAGAGTACGGATCTGAAATGGTTGCAGTATAGAATTATACATAATATATTACCAACGAGAAATTATCTCTATAGATTAAAATACATTGATTCACCATTATGTATTTTTTGTAAGCAATTTCCTGAAACAATTGACCACACTTTTTGGGATTGTAAAGAAATATAATATAAGATATGGAAAGGTTTGGAAAGCTGGATAAATAGAAACCTTCAAATACAATTACAATGTTCAAAGGAAATTATAATACTTGGAATGAATGGAAAAAATAATAACTTTATAAATGTTGTTATTATATAGTGAAGGAAATTATCTATAGAAATAGTAAACAGAAAGTATTTAACAAATATAAAGAGAGAAATTGTTAGATACTATAATATTACAAGATATATATATATTTTTCCGCCTGTAATCAAGAGAAATCCTTTTCATTTTGGTCTTCACTGCATGTTCTTTTTCAAAGCTTCAAATAAATAATGAATATTTAAATGTTTCAAGTCATGGCCTTACCCTGGCTTCTGGTATATAAATAGTTCACCTAACGTAATGGTTCAAGTTTTGAATATTGAATATTATATTTTCACTAGCAAAAGAATTTATAAAAATGTTCAATGTTGTTTGTGTACTATTCTAAGTATTGAAAAGAAGGGCACTTATTTAATGGTTTTTGTTTATTTTAATTTTGAATGTAATGTATGATTAAATAAATAAAATGGTAAATAAAAAAAATAAAAAAAAATAATCTAACACTTTGAGGGTGTAAGGAGTTTTGTAACACCCTAGGTGTTGGAAATTGTATTACAGTGTTGCAAAGTGTTACAACTGTAACACCTAAATTAAGAGTTAGCAACGCTTTCAAAGCGTACTTACGAGTAACGCTTGATTAAGTGTTAAACAGCGCCGCCCTGTATAACAAGTGCCATTTTGAAATCGCGGTGGTTCGAATGAATACAATATAATATTTTAGTAAATACGGGCTGTGAAAGGTGACTGTAACACCTTCTCACAGGTAATTATGAACTTATTATTTCTAATACACATATCACATATATATATTTACAATTTATAAATCTTTATTGCTAACTCTCTATAATCAGACACACGGTGCTTCGAGCCTAGCCTAGCTCTCCCTCAGTGAGGTTCATGAGAGCGGCGCCCACACATTGAAAGCTGCAGCGGCGTGAGCCGGGATTATTCAACGTGGGGCTAGCCTGCAGTAGTAGGGGCCCTTTCATTTTTAAATAAAATTGGTTTTTTTTTTATTTATTTATTTGATGTTTTTTTTTTAATGGGGTTTTAATGCCCGTATGATGTTCATGAATGAATGAAATCTGAAATTAAATAAATTGAATAGAACCTCTCTCTCAGTTTGTGTCATTAAATTTTTGTATATTCTACAATAATAATATTTACCAAACATTTATTCATTGAAATAATTAAACACATATAAGTTTACAGTATTCATAAAACAGCCTATTATTGGCACTACTTGTTGAAAGAACATAAAAAATGACTGCTCGCGGAGAGTAAAATATGTTCTACGGCGCGAGTTATGAGGCGCTGGCTAATTGCAAAGGAGGGGGAAGCAATGGTACCGTTTGGCGGGAGGAGGAAAAAAAAGACATTCCATCTTGGCCCTACCTACCTATAAATTTGTCTTCCTGACTACATACATAAAAAACATAATTTCTACGGCTATACAAGTGTCTACATAAAAAATGAGTATGCATATTATTACATTCGATAAGATAATCAATAAATAATAAGCGGCATTTCCGCCCGGGGCCATAATTATAATGACGATGGTTCTGCTGGATGTTGATGCCTTAAGTAATTTAACGGTCATTTATGGCACTGTTTGATTTTATAATTATAGAAATTTAATTACAAAGGTCAAATACTAATTTTGTTCAGGTGATTTTTTTACCATAAAATAAAAGCGCGAAGGCCTAGCTAGCTAGGGGCCTATGCCTAGTTTATTTTATAATTATACTATAGGCCCTAGGCTAGTTTAGGCCTAGGGCCTAGTACATTTTTTTCTGTCATGAATTAAAAAATACTATGGTACATACCTAAACTTAGGCCTAGGCATAATTACTAACTAATTTTGTTCAGGTGATTTTTTTTTTACCATAAAATAAAAGCGCGTAGGCCTAGCTAGCTAGGGGCTTAGGCCTAGTTTATTTTATAATTATACAATAGGCCCTAGGCTAGTTTAGGCCTAGGACCTAGTACATTTTTTCTGTCATGAATTAAAATATACTATGGTACATACTTAAACTTAGGCCCAGACCTAATTCATGTTAAGGAAGGATTTTTTTAGGTTGTGCAGAGCGCTCTTACATCAGTATACAGATGATGGTAGAGTAGGCCTAGATGAATGGATAGATAATTATGTTATTACAGCACAATGTTGTTTTTAACAATAACAGATTTTTTTTTTTTTTTGTTATTAAATATTAGCCCTACCTACATCTATTCTTACAAGAAGGCCAACCTAGTCCTGGACCGCGATAGAATACATTGTTAGTTTGGATTGCATCAATTTTATATATACTGGTAATAAAACTGCCTTTTTATTTCGTTTTATTTGTCTATGTTTATAGGCCTACCCAACTTTCCTTTTCATTGATAACGTTATCTGTTTTCCCTTTCCTGCTTTGCATAATGTAGATGACCATAAAATAAACGCACCCAGTGTGTTAAACATACACAGTGAAACCAAATAACAGCGAGTCAAGTTCATGACCTTTAGTAACCTAGGCTCTGATATTTAGATGCTTTGACAGTTTTTGCCAGTGTGTGAGTTATAGGCCAAATTATGATTGAATAGTTCTGGTGTAATATATTATATTTGAATTTGAAGTATTAAATTATACAGTTGTAATTTACTTCTTAAACCAACATTTCATATTGATTTTTTTAAAGAATGTAGAACAATAATTGACTGTAATTTAATATTTTAAGTTTAATAAATTGAAACATGAATATTCAGTAGAAAACTACTTAAGCGTTAAAAACCATGTGCTCGGCTGCGGGCTGCTGGCCAGGAGAGTTGTTTACAAATTCAATTGCTTTAGTAAGTCTTTATGCATCATAATCATAATTGTAGAATTTTGCATTTTTTTTATTTTGGCCAAAATATTTAATAAAAAAATCCACAAAACCTGTTTTCTACTGCAAATATAACATTTTTTACACCTACACTATAATATTGAATAATATTCATATCCAACATTTCAAATTGGTTGAGGATACAGTACATATGCTAGATTATGCGACTAGTAGTATACATTGCATTATAATAATTATGTTTTAGTATTAATGGTAATAATAATATTAATAATATAATAACTATAATAATACTTATGGTAATAATATAATAATAATAATAATAATAATAATAATAATAATAATAATAATAATAATAATAATAATAATGATAATGATAATGATAATGATAATGATAATGATAATGATAATAATAATAATAATAATAATAATAATAATAATAATAATAATAAAGCAGCTCCATCCTAGCAAAATTGCACTTAGAAGTTCTGAAAAATTGCTGAAGCATTCTAATTTTAATAAACCAGGTCATTGGCACAAATTTTAGTTTGACATTGAAACCTTATATATTTATTTTAGACCTATCGTAAAATCAGACAAAAAAACAATCCGTGGTTATTTTGTTTGTGGGAAACAGAAATAAGTCTTTCTAACGCATATAAAAGCCAAATATTTTCTTTAAAAATGAAATTTTGCTGGTAATGGGGCTTTAGGTTATTATTAAGTTATGGTGTTTGGAATTAATATCTATTATCAGAGTAATGTTTATTATATACTTTAAATTTAAAACAGAACATGTGGATTAAACCTGGTTTCCATAAAAATCACTACACGCTATTCACAAATCCTTTGAGGACTCAATTGAAAGGATTGCTGTAAAAATGCCATAGCAACTGTGTAGCGATTCTATGAAAACCTGGCTTGATATTTAGTAAAATAATTAGGTAAACTTTTATTTCAACATGAGCTGTGATTTAACTTATCTACGGTATGGTTATCGACAGCTCTACGATTTACACTTATTTCACTACTTTTTCAGAAACTATCTTGTGTCTAATTGAGTAGAGAATATTGTTTAACGTGCAAAGTTCAATTACCAGAGATTAGGAGCTCTACATTTTGACCTGAGAACCACTACGAGAGTTTACCTGAAACGACCATGTCTAGGCCTGTCGGACGTCCTAAAATGGCGAATAAGGCCAATACCAACAGTAGCAGTACGTCTACCAATAAGGCTAAGCACCTACACAATCAAGTAGGCCTAAGCCCTACAAATGTTGATGACGTAATTGCTAACACCTACACTGCTAGCGGTCACAATAGAAATTACGTAACAGAAGAACAAAAGGATCCAACCTTTTCACGTGTGAAACCCATTTTCTTCAAAGACGATGACGTCAAAGAGAAAAATAATGATTACTTAACTCTGTGTGAAGTTATAAGTGGTGATAACCTCATAGGGATACAGAAAGTTAAGAACCTATGGAGGATATATATCAACAATCACAAAAATAGAGTTAAAGTGTTATCAACCGGACTCAATCTTAATGGAAGGAACACAACAATATATGACGTAAATCCGTACATACCCGTCAACAAAGGTACTCTTAGATGTTGGCATTTACAATGTCCTTACCTTGTATTTTGTTGATGTTAATAATTATCTCTATCTTTTCATTATTTATACGTTTATTATTTACGTTTACTTATTAATATAATGTCTTTTATGTGATTTATAACACTATTTTTATGCTTTTTGATGCATTTGATTCTCTGTGCTTATTACATGTAGTATTCCATATATTCTTACTATTTATACCGTTCTTCAACCTATGTCTTTCATGCAATCTTTTGCGTTTCATTGACCATTAGTAAACAAGGCCTTTCTTACTGACCGCTTCACTGACTAATTTTTCCCGTTCCTCTTTCTTTTTTTGTGTGTGTTCTTTGTTTGTCTTTTGTTTTTGCTTTTATTTTCTGTGTTTTATGTCTGAATTAAATTTTCAACCCAGAGTAAACACTTCGAACACTGACCGACTAGCTGACCAGATTTTTTCCCCCTCTGAAGAGTCTCATGATCAATTTACATCCGAGTTTGACCCCGATTCTCAATTTTTTAATAACCAACTTGGTACTTCCGAATATTATAATCCGAGCCAGTTCTCGTCTTTAGTCAATAATACCAAAAGAAACAGTTTTTCCACAATACATTTTAATTCTAGAAGTCTTCTAAAAAACATTGACCAAATTAAACAGCTTTGGACGTCCCTTAATTTTCCTTTTGACATAATATCAATTAGTGAGATTTAGAAATATTAATCCCTTAACTTTAGAGAATTTTCGCCAACATATTTGTAACCAACAGTGGTCTGAAGTCATTGATGTGCAAGACCCCGATGAAGCCTATAATAATTTTGAAAACATATTCAAAAATCTCTATGAAGAGCATTTCCCATTCAAAAATGTAAAAAAAAAATCACATAAGCTAAAACCATGGATGTCTAACGGCCTTCTCAACTCTATTAAATATAAGCAAAAACTTTATGCAAAATTCCTTCATTGCCCATCTACCAAAAATAAAACCAAATACAAACAATTTCGCAATAAAATAAATTCACTTATTAAAATTACCAAAGCTACCTACTACAAAAATTTATTTCTCAAACACAAAAATGATATCAAGTCTACTTGGAATACTATAAATCTGCTGATAAAAAAAACAAACCCCAAAAACCAAACAAATCCCTATTTCAATTGTAACGGTGAACAAACTAACGATCCCACAACAATTGCATCTGCATTTAATGACTACTTCGTTGAAATCGGACCCTCTTTAGCTAAAAAAATTCCCCAAGTTAACAAATCCTTTAAGGAATTCTTACCCAACCCTACACCTAATTCTATTTTTTTTTACCCCTGTTAAAGAAAGTGGCCTGTATATTAAACTCATTTAAAGTTAATAAATCACCCGGTATTGATAATTTCCATACCAAAGTCATCAAATATGTTGCCAACTTCATCTGTCAACCCCTATGTCATATTTTTAAACTCTCGATTTCCAAGGGGGTTTTCCTAACAGAATGAAGCTAGCCCGTGCTACACCAATTTTTTAATCTGGATCCAAATCTGACCTTTCAAATTATCGCCCAATCTCAATCTTACCAGTCTTTTCAAAAGCCCTTGAAAAAATAATCTATGATAAAACACTCAAATTTATTAATAAATTTAATATACTTTCTGACAGACAATTTGGGTTCAGAAAAGGCTACAATACATCCATTGCCCTTACTGACCTCTCCAATAAAATTGTCGATGCATTTGAGAATAGTCAATTTACTATAGGAATTTTTATTGCCCTTTTCAAAGCATTTGATACTATTGACCATAACATCCTTTTATATAAACGTTCTCACTATGGTATTCGTGGTCCCGCTCTTAATCTTTTTCGGAGTTACCTCTCTAATCGTTCACAATGCACAAATATCTCAACACTATCTCCAACTTTCGCCAGATTACTTGTGGTGTCCCCCAGGGATCCCTATTGGGCCCTCTTCCGTTCCTTTTATATATTAATGATGTTCACTTGTCTTCCAACCTTCTTTCTTTTTTTCTATATGCTGATGACACCACTATCCTATATTCTAACAAAAATATCCATTCTTTATTTAACATTGTTAACTCTAATTTAATTTCCACTTCCCAATACTTTGCTGACAACAAACTTTCAATTAATCACGAGAAGTGTAGCTTCATTCTGTGTCGAAGTCCCCAAAAATCACAAACTCTCGATCCTTCGAATTTCAAAATATATATTGATAATCACAAAATTCCCAATACCGAATTTTCCAAGTTCCTAGGAGTTTATCTTGACAGTGCATTAAATTGGAAAAAACAAATCTCCCAAATTGAAAATAAAGTATCCAAAAGCCTTGGTATCATTTTTAGGTTATCCTCTTTTGTTCCCCGCAATGTTCTTCGTATTCTTTATTGTGTTGGGGAAACACCTACTCATCCAACTTAAGCAAAATTCAAATCATTCAAAAGAAGGCTATCAGGATTATATCTGGCGTTCCACCATGGTCTCATTCTTCTTCTTTATTTTCTAATCTCAATCTTCTTAAACTCGCTGACATTAATTCCCTTCAGCAAGGTCGTTTTATGTACTCCTCCTACCATGGTCTCTTACCTTGTCACTTCTGTAACACTTTTAAATCCAATTATTCCTTTCAAAATTACAGCACACGTAACTGCGCTAATATCCGTATACCCAACCATAGAACCAATTACTTCCAGCACAACATCAGATTTTCGGGCCCCAAACTTTGGAACTCGTTACCCTCATACTTGATAAATGCATCTTCCATTAAAATTGTTACTAACCAATTCAAAAAACTCTTAACTTCTGACTAATAATTGTTAACATTTATTCAATCTCCTCCATCTCCACTTGGTTGCTACCTTTCGCACGGTCTGTCGGTCTGTCTTCGACTTGTTTTGAATGTATTGTTTTTTGTCTCTTTCTGTCCTGTTTTGTCTTTTTGTCTCTTTTGTTAATCTCATTTTTTCCCCTCTTATTTCAGGCTGTCCCTCCACAGGATTGGTTTTTCTTATCTTCTGGGTTCTTGCCTTCTTCCTCTCCTGCATTTTCAATTTATTTTAAATCAATTGTAATATATTTGTCTGATTCAAAAAGGAAGTAAATAAATGTTAAATTGAATTGAATTGAATTGAAAATGAAAATAGATAACTCTGTATTCACTGTTAAACACTTCATGAATAAGTTTAAATTATTAGATAGTTGGAGAATTCATAATAAAAAGAAAATTCAATTTACATGGCGAAGAAAATTCTCAAACCTCTGTAAAAGGTTAGATTATTGGTTTGTGTCAGAGAGTTTACATGATGTAGGCAATATAATCTCATGTGGTATCAGACCCGCTGTTTTAACTGATCACCAAGGTGTCTCGATTAAAATAAACCTTATAGAAGAAAAACGTGGTCCAGGAGTTTGGAAATTAAACTCCGACTATCTGAATGACACATCCTTTATTAGTAAAATTAATGGGATTATTGACGACTGTGAACGAAAAATGAATTTTATTTAATTCAATTGATAAATGGTAATTAATCAAAACCAAGATAAAAGAATATGCAATTAGCTACGGTAAAACAAAAACGAAAAATAAAAATAGAAAAAAAGAAAATTTACAAAAATAAATTAAGCAACTAAACTATATCCTTATTGATAGACACGGTGATGAAAAGGTAGATTTCGAAATTAGCCAAAAATCGAAAGAACTCGAGAAAATATATGCGTATGAACACAAAGGTGCTCAAGTACGATCGAGAATTAAATGGATAGAGGAAGGGAAAACAAATTCAAAATATTTCCTGGGACTTGAAAAAAATGGCAGAAAAAAACAAATTAAAAAAATAAGGTCAGACGGAACATATGCTAAAAAAACCAAAGACATTTTGTCCGAAGAAGTAAAATACTTTGAGAAATTATATGCAAATCAAAACATCAATGTGATGGAAGTTCATGAATATTTAAATTTAAGAGAAGCCAATAAAGTAACGACTGATGAACAACAGTTTTGCGAAGGCAATTTATCCCTTACTGAATGCGAAAATGCAATACAAAAGATGAAATGTAACAAAGCACCAGGTACAGATTGCTTAACAGTGGAATTTTATCAATTATTCTGGCCAAAAATAGGTTCGTTAGTATGTAATGCCCTGAACTGCTGTTTAGAAATGGGTACACTGTCAAACTCTCAACGCCTAGGGATGATAAACCTAGTTTTTAAAAAAGGCGAGCATGCAGATCTGAATAATTGGAGGCCGATATCCCTCCTAAACGTAGATTATAAAATTGCCGCCTTCGTTTTAACAAAAAGACTACAAAAAAAATTTAAAAAATAGTTAGTAATGACCAAAAAGGTTACATTGAAGGTCGCTTTGGCGGCGAAAATGTCAGATTAATCGAAGATTTGATTGAATATATGGATACTAACAGTTTAACAGGAGCACTGATTAGCTTAGATTTCAGCAAAGCTTTTGACACTGTTAACAGAGATTTCTTGATTAGTACCTTGCATTATTTTAATTTTGGCCCATCTTTTATTAAATGGGTAAAGATTTTGTACTGCGAAACAGAATGCATTATTATGAACAATGGGCGGCGCTCAAATACTTTTAAAATGCACCGCGGAATTAGGCAAGGCTGTCCCTTATCTGCCCTCCTATTTATTATGGTAGCAGAAATAATGTCTATAAGAATACGGAGTGATAAAACAATTAAAGGCATCATTCTACTAAGTCTTGAAGGTACAGGCGTTAATGAAGTTAAAATTTCTCAACTTGCCGGTGACACGGTTTTGTTCATTAATGATGAAAATAGTATACAGAAGAGCCTTGATAAGATTATTAAATTTGGAAAAGTTTCTGAGTTAAAACTAAACAAAGAAAAAACAAACGCCATGTGGCTTGGACGCTGGAAAAATAGAAACGATTGTTTATTCAATATCAATTGGATCCCAAGTGCTTTTAAAATCCTCGGTATATATGTTTGCCACGACCAAGATATATGTTACGAAAAGAATTGGCATGATAAAATTGAATCGTTACAATTGGTAATAAATTCATGGAGAAAGAGAAATTTGACTTTATTTGGAAAAATCTTAATTTTAAAAACACTTGGGCTAGCAAAACTTCTTTACAATTCAAGTATTATTGAAACACCTGAAAGTGTCATAAAACAAGTAGATAGTATTGTATTTGATTTTTTATGGGATAAGAAAACAGAAAAGATTAAGAGATTAACTCTTATCAGTGAATATGATAACGGCGGTATAATTGCGCCAGATTTTAGATCCCAAGTCCAATCACTAAACATAGCTTGGGTTAAGCGTTTATTTAATGAGGAAATATCCAAATGAAAGTACTTGCCGTCAATGTATTTTAATAGATTTGCCCCGAGAACAGTATTTGATGATATGTCTCATATACACCACTACAAAGGAACATCCCACAAAGATATACCATGTTTCTATTCCTCAATAATTAATGCTTTAGTTAATTTCAATAAGTGCATAATAAAGCAACCAACATGCTATGAAGAAATATTAGAACAACCGATTTGGGGAAACAAGTTGATCTTGTATAATGGTTTGTCATTATTATACAGAAACTGGGTTAGATCCGGTATACGAAAAATGAAAGACATAGTGGTCGCCAACAGATTTATCAAATCAACCGAGTTATTTGATTTGTTAGATATAAAATCAAATTGGATATCAGAATTTGCAAGTGTACTGGAAGCAATTCCACAAAAATGAAAATGTATTATTTTTTCACAAAAAGAAAACATAAAGGAAAAAAAGGTAAAAACAAAAAACAATTGGTGCAATATGAAAAGTACGCAAATATACAAGTGTTTTATTACAAACAAATGCTTAGAACTTACAAAGTGCCAAACCAAATGTCAAAATTATTTTAATACTGAAATAAATTGGTTATTAACCTGGACATGGAGGGTAAAAAATATTAGGGAAAACAAGCTTAGACAAATCAATTCTAAATTATTACACAATATTGTTCCTACTAGGAAAAGGCTGTGTACATTTGTAAACAATGTAATGTTATTGAAGATGATGCGCATCTTTTTTATGATTGTACAGAAGCAAACGATCTATGGAATTTTATAAATAATATTAGTCTATCAAAATATGGCATTGAAGCAAATTTTAAAAATATTGTCCTCGGAACAGGAAACGTATATGTTGACCATTTATTTTCAATAGCTCTATTCAGTATATATAAAGCTAATGTCTTAAAACATCTAAATAAATGGAATTATAGTTCAATCCATCAGCTTTTTATCATAGATAGCTTTAATTAAGAATAGCTGGTGTTATTGTTATGCTTTACTATTATTTAATCTGATATGATTCATATGGCAATACATATGTGATTTTGAATGGGTACTGTAATGTACGTGTATCAATCGAGGTCATATGATGAATTAGAAATGTGATGAATACAGTTGGGAAGACCCCACAAAAGAAAAAAAACCAAACTTTTATTTCAACACTAGGCAATTTTTCCTTATTTAAAAAGTGAGATTAAGCTAACAGTTTTTATTTACTTGGCCCAAGCATGCACTTACAGAGTGGAAACATGCATTCTTGGATGTTAACTATGTACATTTTTATTTATAGGTTAAAAAAATCATAAAGGAAATATAAAGACTGAATCCCTTATATTTTGCATATTGCTATGCTCATTCACTAGAGTGATAATTTTACAAGTTATTCAAATATGAGATTTGAATGTTTTATCTGCAACTTGGTAATAGAAGGAAGAATTTCAAAACTATTAAGCCATTTTCACTGTGCTCATGCATTATATGATGGGAAGGGATTGGTATTCAGATGTGGTCAAGGTGGTTGCCCATCTACATTCAATTCATTTAATTCGTTTCGAAAACATGTCAATCGAAAGCATTCTATGCAAGACCATGTGCCAATGGAATTTAATGACCATGAAAATGATGTGGACATTAATGATGAAAATGTAGAACAACTTAATAATTCCGATGAAGATGACTCTGATCCTTAAGATAAAATTCTTTTTCAAGAAAAAAAAAAAAAAAAAAAAACAAGCTGCAATGTTTATCAGCAACATGTTATCACATCCAAACATTACTCACACCTCTATGAAGCTTATAATCGAAGAAGTGTCTTATTTGATGGAAATAATTGTGGAGAAATTAAAATTCAGAACTAAAAATATTCTAAAAGAGTTTGACATAAATACTAATTCTAAGGAATTTACTGAATTGTTTGACAATTTCGTTGCAGCAACACAGCCTTTTGCTGGTCTTGAAAGTAGGTATAAACAGGATGTTATTGAACATTTAGTACTTGTTAAACCACAAACAATAGTTCTTGGCAATAGATACGATACCAAAACGGACCATGTTACAGGCATACCCAAGCAAGTAATTGTAAAAGATAAATTTCAGTATATCCCTATTAAGGATGTATTACGTTTAGTGCTCAGTGATTCAGTGATTCAACATGATATACAACACGGTCATTTTTCTACAGATGTTGTAATGAGAGATTACTGTGATGGCAGGCAATATAAGTTGCATCCCTTATACAGACGAAATAATGAAGCTTTGCAGTTGTGCCTTTATTTTGATGAATTTGAAGTAGTATAATCCATTGGGATCAAAAAGGGGCATTCACAAACTGGGAGGCCTGTACTATGCGCTGAAAAAAATATCACCACTGTTTAATTCTGCATTGAAAAACATCCACATTTTCCCCTTGTTTTACAACACTGACCTAAAAAATTCTCGCACCATTTCTCGAGAAGCTTGCTCAGTTGGAGTCCGATGAAGGAATGGAAATTGTCCTTAATGATGGTACAAATATTATTAAACGGGGAAGCCTTGCACAGGTTGTGGCTGATAACCTAGGTGCCAACAGTATTGGCGGGTTTGTAGAAAGCTTTGTTGCCAACTATCTCTGCAACACCTGTTTAACTTCTCGGACAGACTTCCAGAGATGCAATGTAGCTGATAATTGTCAGATGCGAAACAGAGAAAACTATGAGGAACATTTACAGCTGTTAACAGAAGACCCACAATCCGTACCACTGCACGGAATAAAATGTGCTTGCCCGTTAAACCAGTCTCGCTACTTTAACATTACAACTAAGCACTCCCCAGATATAATGCATGACATTCTAGAAGGATTAGGTAAAATGGAATGTAAGTTGGTATTGTCTCAGCTGATATTTCAGGATAAATTGTTTTCAATTGATATACTGAATGCCAGAATAACCAATTTCGATTATGGATTTGAAGATGTGAAAAACAAGCCATCCACTATCAATTGTGGCACCTTGCACATCACAGACAGTAATCTAAAGAACAGTGCATCTCAGATGTGGTGCCTGCTCCGTTTCTTGCCGTTGCTTATCGGAGATAAAGTACCACGAAACCATGCACATTGGCAGTTACTTTTAAAACTCCGTCAAATCATGGATATTGTTTTTGCAAGGGAAATAACAGAGGGCATGTGCCATTATTTAAAATATTTAATTAAAGATTACCACTTCTTATTTCAAAATTTGTTTCTAGATATCAATTTAATCCCTAAACATCATTTTATAATTCATTATCCGAATGCCTTAATGGAAGTTGGACCAATTATTAATTGTTGGAGCATGCGCTTTGAGGCGAAGCATTATTTTGGGAAATTAATTGCTGGAGTTGTGTGTAATTTTAAAGACATCTGTTATACTATTGCAGAGCGTCACCAAATTCAACAATGTCATGAATGGCATTCAACAAAAATGCAAGAGTACTTTGCAAAGAAATTTTCTGCTGTCAAAGTATTTGAAACAGAATGCAAGGATTTAATCCTTGAAAAATTCCCTGGTCTTTTTGAACAAGGTGAAATATATTTTACAGCAAAAGCTAGTATTTATGGTACTGAATACAGAGCAGGGATGATTGTTGTTACGGACATGTTTAACAACCTCCCTTTGTTTGGGGAAATACAATCTATATTTATTTTTGGAGATACTCCATACATTTTTGGTGAAATGTTGGATACACATCATTTTGATGAACATTATCACTCTTATGTATGTGCAAAACCACAAAGAGCAATACTTTTCTTTGTAAAACAGATTAACCTAAAGGACTTTCACCCTCTTTATGTCTGTAGTAGTTATGAGGAATCTCAAGATCGAACTAAGTACACACTTAAGAATGCCATCAACTAAAAGTAATGAGACACTATTTTCCTTGATGTTGGATTGGATTGGATTTATTCGGTGCAAACACCAAGGATAACCCACGAAAGTCTAGAAGAAGACTTATTTCCAGTGGGGTCCTTCTGGTGGTGATTGGGCAGTACACCGGGAGACAATCCCCTACGCTTTTCCAAAGACTGTACTGTGTTCTTTAACGTGCACATGGGCCATGATGCACACGGGACTAACGGCTTAATCGTCTCATCCGAAAGACGGTGCGCTATATTGTAACTTGTATTTCAGCCCTCCAGCTGAAACACAAGGAGAGGCAGCGATGGAAATTGAACCGGGGACCTAGAGATCTCCACGGTTCAGCGCACACACAGTGGCCACCACCAGATTAGCCGACTGAGCTAAACTGCTCTTCAATTGTTAATTGAAAAAATTGTTAATTGAAATTTTAACCATAAAGTTAATATTTGTTACTGCTATAGGTGAAGAGCGATGGAAGAAAAACGATTTTGTGTGTCATTTGGAAAAACCACTAAATTGATTAAAGTTCAGACGGTAACATATGATGAGATTAAGATGAAGGTTAAGAAAAAATTGAGATTGGAGGAACCGTTTCAAATATCTGTCAAACTAGATTAATTTGACCTGTATGTTGACGTTGATGAAACAGATGATGCTGAGCTTTTTGAGCAGTCGAAGCACATTCTGGTTTAAGTGTCATCAACAGTTGATGATTCCGCAAGAATTATGTACAGTTCCAGTGCAAGCCAATCATCTGAAGAACTTGAAGTAACCACAGCTTTTTCAGATAATCTTCAACAAGATGATAGTAGTAACGAATTGGTTAGTAATATATTAATTCCTATATTTTAAAGAATGCATAAACTGTGATTTCTACACTTATTAATAATGAATTTAATACATGCTCAAATTTTTATTATTTTTATTGTTGAATGGAAATGTGCATGCTAATTTTTTTTTTAGGAATTCTTACTACTAAATTATTTCAGTGACTACCTGTAGTTTAGATGAGTGCTGGGTATCTATCTGTAACATTTATCTTGAATAATTTTCTGATATTAACAAACATTCATTTAATTTTTGGACTGGAGGGATAAATATGAAAATGAAATGGTCTTGATAATTACTGATTACTCTCTTACAGTGCTTTGATATACAGGCAATTTTGGATGAACATCCGCAAGGTCTAAGAATAACTGACCAGTATACAAAAATGGCATTTTAACCCCAGAAACTAGAATGTTACTAGTAAATATTATCACTGCAAAATTGGTACAGAAATTTAGTTAGTATGTATAACTGTACTATATTATTGTTATTATTGTTATTATTATTATTACAAATATATGAATTTGCGTCAGGAAAATGTCATAGGTGTGATGTTCTGCCCTACCTCACGTGTTGTCGTACCGAATACTCAGTACCTCCCCAAATACTTGCGAAAAAAATCGCAAGTGATTCGGGTGGAAATCGAACCCACGACCTCCAGGTAACTAGCCTGATGTCTTAACCACTAGACCACCGAGCATACGCTTGGTTGCTAGTGATGAATCCGATCCTCTATTAGCAGCGGGTACTGCAGGTGCTATAGATATATGAATTTGCGTCAGGAAATGGGGGATGTGATTCATCACTAGCAACCAAGCGCAAGCTCGGTGGTCTAGGCATCAGGCTAGTTACCTGGAGGTCGTGGGTTCGATTCCGAATCACTTTTTCGCAAGTATTTGGGGACGTACCGAGTATTCGGTCCGACAACCCGTCAGGTAGGGCAAAACAAAAGCGATAGTCCAAGCATTTCCAAATTTAAAGAAAAACTTAAGCAAAATTGGATATGTAAGTACATAACTTGCATATTAATTTTAATATTCTGACAAAGTATTTCTTGTACATGATTTTTGAATTGTTTAAGTGAACATAAGTTATTGTCCTCCTGAATTTTCTATGATGAAAATGTGCCTTTTTAATTTATTACTGCTTTGATAGTCTGTAATTTTTATGTTTTACATAATGAATATTGAATTTAAAAAAAAAAAAAAAACAATAAAAAATCCTTTTTGGAACTGTCAGCGTTTGGTATATGTGTCACATAATCTGATTATGGGATTATGATTAAGATCACTACTACATTTGTCACTACTGGAACATTTATACAGTACGTACACAAATTAACTTTTTCTATGATAACTTTTTTCCAGGAAAATTTCTTTAATGCACAGGGTGGTCAGACTGGTTATATTCAAGATAAACTTAAGAACATGAGAAGCCATCTTCCTTCATCGGTTCTGAAGAAACAGGACACCCAAATCTGAAAAAGCCTAGTCTGCAGATGAGAAAAGTTACAGTGATGTCACTGTAACCAAAAAAATGAAAAGTGCTGCTGAATGTGTTCCTGAAGAGGAAGCAGAGGAGTTAATTTCATTCTGCCGTAGGTCTTCTTCTAAAGATGAAATAATCACAGCAATGGAGAATCTATTTCCGAACAGGCAAAATTGGTTAAGTGAGAAGAGCCCCTGCATTAATGAGGTGTTAGAAAAATATCCAAGATTCCAGGACATCCCAATTTAAGTAAGTTTAATTTAAAAAAATATATAATTTGATCAATTTTTTAACATGCAATACTTATGATTTAGTCTATAAATGTTAACATATTGTTGATTTCACTTATTACTTGCATGCGAATTGACGGTGATAGTGCTCTAAATCTCATGAAACGACGACTGCTCTTACCGCAGTAAATTTCTGCACTGAATGGCTAACACGGTATTGCGTGGCAGCTGAAAAGTGTACCAAAAAGCAGGCGTTTACTGAATGCCAACACTATAACAAATCAGTTTTTGAGAATGTATTTTTAACTGTGATTATTTTTAAAATAAAGATCGACCAGGAATTTAAAATGCTTTATGGTGAGATTCAGAGTAATGTATAACTATAAACATGAATTTTGATCATTAAATCAGACTGTATACCAAGTATTGCACATTTAATTGCTAGCACAAAAGACTGAAACATTTATTACTTAAGCTATCCTATTAATTTAAAAAAAATGTGTACTCTCGGTAACAATTTTCTGAGCTTGCTTGTGCCATACGTGATGCAAGCTTAGGCGGTCATGTCTTTTCGAAGCTGAAAACCGTACACTAGGTTCTGTATAAGGGAATGTGTAGAATTACAACACTTTTAATTAATTAACAAAATAATGCAAAATAGTGTATGTACACAATTTATACAATTATTTGCCTAAAACTTTTTTTCCAGATATTTTATGACTATAATAGTACATTGAAAAAACTTTTTTTTAATTACAATCCACTGACACATGATTGAACTATGTTACTGTAAATTTATACAATTGTTTTTAAAGTGTACTCTACAAGAGTCTGATCATTTTTTTTAAATCATTAATGAAGTTATATATAATACTTTTTTCTACCGTATCATTTATATTGTTTAGTGTTTTTTTTTTGCAGACAAGAAATCGATGTATGCTTTTCACATACTGATAAACATGCTTCCCAGTACTGGAAAACACAAGTGCACATCCACAGATCTGAGCAAGTTGTTCATTGATTTTAAGGCAGTAAGTTCATTTGATTTTTGTCTGCGATGAGCAGCTTATATGGTACCTCTGAAACTCAGACCATCCGTCCATCCTTGCCTTATATATGAGCTGGTGGAGTATATGACCAGCAACCTTGGGTAACGCAGTTTTGAATAGCGTGATATCAGAAAGCAGCTTCAACATCATATGATTTCTATTGGTTCTTACAAGTGATCATCACTGTTGGCGTGCACGTGATTAGTCATTGCATGCAAAAGAGCTGATTATTTTTTATGTTATATAAAATTACTTAACTCCATAACAGGGTGTAGTATTGGAATTGTTTTTTCTGCAATGCCTTAAAATATTTCTGTGGATCACTACATTTTTACCAAGTTAAAAACATTTTTTTTACTAGAAAAGGGGATCTATAGACCTATTTACAGTGCCACATTTTCAGTTTTTAAAAAACCTAAAAATAACACAATCATTACAGCATAGAGATCTCATGACTGGCATTATTTTTACCTACACTGATCATACTCTGTGGTTTTTTTTTCAGGTTGGTACAAGCATTGACCTGTATCTTCAGACCAAGGGAAGGATCCAAAGACAGCCATTTATGCTGTGCTTGGGGACGATGGATGATCCGCAGCAATTTTTATTTTAGATTCCCATGCAATTCCTTGCGCAAATAACATAACTGCTGCCGATCGCCTTTTTAAACTTCATTATGTGCTTAATTTGCACTAAGCAAAACCTCTTGAGCTTTTTTACATCTTTTTGGAGAGTTATGTTTATAATTAACCTGCCAGGAAGAAAGGTTCCACGTAAAGTGGTTGAGCTTGTTTCTAATTTATCTCCAAATTAATATACACTAGACTTGCCAAAAATCACTATTATTTTACAGGCTGTAAATATATCTGGCTTGAACAATAGGGACTTGTAACTTAGTTAAAACGATTTGTAAAGCCATGAGAATGATGTAGTTTAGTTTATGAAACACATTACTGTAATAACATAGATGGAATGTGTTTAATATAATGCACTAATTAAGAAAAGTGGTGTGCATTTTTCTGAATAATTTTTTAACCATTTTGAAACTAAAATTAAAAATATTAAAGCATCGGTTTGAGAAGTTTTTTTATTTGTACACTTAAGTTGGAAAACAGTTAAATCAGCAAGATTATTGTATATAATCTTAGAATTATAAGAGATGCTTTACAGTGCCAAATAAAAGTTTTTTACTTTAGTTATCTCGTATCTTGTTTTAACTTTTTGTGAGCATTGGTTGATTTGTAACACTTTATTTACATTACAACACTTCAATGATGCTAATTACAATCTTATAAAGTGTAAAATTAGCACTATTAAGTGTTAGATCTGTAACACTTGATTTAACATTAAAACACTTTAAATATTAATAAAACTCCTACAAAGTGTGAAATAAGCACTACTAAGCGTTACAGCTGTAACGCTTAATTTAAATTACAACACTTTAAATGTTATTTTGAATCTTGATAAGTGTCATTTTGACACCTGGAGGTGTAAAATATCCAACACTTTTGGAAGTGGATTTTTCACACTTTGTGAAGTGTTCCGATTTTTCACACTTTGTGAAGTGTTCCAACAACACCTACGGTGCTGTCCATGTGGACACACTGGGTAAGTGTTATATGTAACACTTATAGTGTTATTTTCAACACTTCATCTTTAAGAGTGTGAACGCGCTAACCGCAGAAAACTCGAAATTCGTAGCTGCTATTGGCCTTCAGCGCGTGACGTCATTCATAGAGTGGGTAAAAAAAGTTCTGAATACAAAATTGTAAAGAAAAAATGATCAATGGTTATTTAAGCAATCAGCATGGGACTTACATGGCAAGAAAGCTTAATCTATGAGCTACAATTGACCGTTCATCCCGAAGTTTAGCGACCGGTCGTTGCAGAGTTATGGTAAAAAGAAGCAGAAAGTATACCAAAAAACACTATAATTTTAAACCTTTTTCCTATGCAAAAGCATAAGGGGCAGTCAACTTTGAAAGAAAAATGATCACTCAATTTTGCATTAATTGTAAGAATATATAGATGAATATAAAGCTTAAAACATCTAGTTTTATAATCTGATCGCCCCAGATTGCCAAATGAAACCATTCAAATTATATACTTTAGTCGATTTTGTGAAAAAGGGGGTCCCGTTTTGACTTATTTACTGTGTTAAGGTGTGCAGTGAACCGTTCAGTGAGCAGATGTCTCCAAGTTTCATTATGTTGAAACAGTGTTGTATTGAGAAAATGCTTTAAATGTATCTAATTTGTGGATATTTCAGGGGAGTGAAAGCCATAGTAAAAATATGTAACACTTTTACGTTTTTCTAAAATTTCTATTTTTCGTTGGGGAGGGTGTGTTAACTATTCGAAATCGCTAAACAAGGTACAGTATAACATTTCTCGCCTAAAAGTCTGTGATCCCTAGGGCCTACTAACTCTAGGCCTACTCTTATTAGGCCTTACTATGCAAACGACCTCGTTTGTACTGATCATAGTAGGCCCTACAACAGTTTTTTCTAGGCCTATTGGTAGCAGTGGGTATTACAGTTATATGATCAGCTGTGACTATGGTAGCCTACTAAAAGTTGTTCCCAATTCTGTAATCTGTTACAAAGATCAGGCTTACTCGGCGCGTTGCACTTGCATGGATTGTTTGGTTGGCGTCTATCGCATTGCTCTGACGAGTGTGCGAGATGCCCTGCGATTGTCAAACAACGGTGTGATTATGTCATCTTATCATTAGCCAATCAGAGCACTTTATATGTCTTCCTATGCTTGGCTCTTCACGAAAAAAAAAAATCGCTTCCCGACAAAATTTCAGTTGTTATGAAGAATCTGATTTTTATATTTTATAAAAGATTTAAAAATGTAATACAAAATTGCTAATTTAACTGAATTTAGACATTCAAAAAACATGAAAAAAATGTAAAATAAAAATGAAATTCATTTTTTTTTTTGTGTTCCACACAAAAATTGAATGCGGATGGATTTTTAATATTTGATTTTGCGATAGGTCTGCGAAGAAACATAGTAGTAGTAGTAGACGCCGAAAACATTAGCCTATCCAACACTGCTAGACTAGGCCTAGCCTTACCTCGATCTAGGTTCTGTTTTCACACATAAAAACGGCCGACATTGTATTTTCCGTTGCTAGTATTGACACTTGTGAAATATAATATTTCATAGGAATTATTTCAAATCTGTTAAAAAAATGATTCTGACCTATATTTTGACAATTAAACAAACACATCTCAGGCCTACTCGATCGATCGCAATGTTATGTGCGAGATGCAAAGTACTAAAACCACTTTCATTAGAGAGGGCGCACTTTATTGACTGTATAAAGTATACATAAAAGCGAGAGCATTCCAGCAGATGCGATCTATAACCTCTGAATTTGCCTAGTAACGAAGAATTCGTCGAGAAAATGGTAATCTCCTATTCTTTTGCGTAAAACTAAAATTATGCCAATATTTTTTCATTGTTTATAATAAATAGAGTAGTAATGCATATCCATTTTTTTCTATAAAAAAATTTCTTGTTTAGTGAAATTTTGCCGGGAATGGTGATTTAACGTAGCCTACGCCCGGCGTATTTCTCAGGTCTGAACGTAGCCTTACAAGCTCGGTTTTTGGGGCCATTAGGTTACTTTTTTGTTCTATTCGGTCGAGCTTAGTTTGAACGTGGTGCGTTTTCATGCGGGCGTGCATTCAGGTGTTCGAATCGATAGTTAGCGACGTTTGATTTTTGTAAAACGTATCGCAATCTTTGTTTGAGGTGGCCATGTTTATGAAGTTCACCGACCCACCAATTTTATATTTAGTTATATGTCAGGTAGGCGGTTTTTTGGTCGCCAAACTTGCTTTATAACGCATTTGTTCCAATTTTAGGGTTATTCCGCACAGTGTTACATATTTTAAGGAGTGGCGCCAGGATTTGCCCGACGGGGCGGGGGGGGGGGCGAGGTCCCCGACGGGAGAGGGCGGTTCCCCCGATGAGGTGTCAGATTTCCCCGACGAAAGCAAAGTGGGCGTGGTCGAGATTTGATTAAAAGGTTCGGAAAGTGGTCCTGGGGGCGAAGCTTCCGAAAATTTCGACAACTTAGGGGTTTCAAAGGCTTATTTAATCGATTTTAG
>NW_022731638.1:775577-794004 GCF_011630105.1 Anneissia japonica
CGCTGGCGCCATCCCTGTATCTTTTAGCAGCACTGCACTTCCAGCCATGTTTGCATAGGCCTACCCATTATCGCCAAACAGTTCTTTCATCTTTCTTTTGGAACGTTATACCGTATGGACACAAAACAATTATACTATCAAATATGACGGTGTCGTTAGGAAAAATCAATAAAAATATTGATAAATATTACAGTTTGTATCTATTTGATTATTTTGTGTTAAATTATGATTCCTAACGTTCATTAACGACCTTTTTAAATAACTGGCAGAAACCAATGTAATATAATGTTATATTATATATTAATAGGCCTATATGTATATTACTTCATAACACTTGCCATATTCACAAATGTATCCTCTCGAAATTTCATTTGGATTTATAACAGTAGCAGGAATATCATACATTTTTCCAGTGCTTATTTTGATCCTAACCGCAGTATAAATGGAATTGCTCAAATCAGGCTGGCCATCATTCCATGGAATAGAATAATTAAACTCCTCTCCTGTTTCCCACTTCCCATTTGCATCAATATTTCAATCCAAACCCGCCTGGCGTGATAATCCGATCTCGTACATACCACCTGAATAGTTACGTAACCTTACGTAATCGAGTACGGCGGTCAATTCATCGACGGTTGCGAAGCTTGCAAGGTAACCACCTGATGATTCACAGATTTCTTTTAAATCATACCAGATTTCTTTTTGCTCGAGTTGGTAAAACGTATACTCCGACCTCTTATACTGGAACGTAAGAATGCCTAAAGAGGGATAAATTCAGAAATTCAATAATATATTTGCAAAGGAATATTCATATTCATAAAATACAATCAACAATCTTTACATACATTTTCTATGTATTAGAAGGTTACCAAAACGATTGAGTGACGGTGTGTCGCATTTAAATAGCTGTGGGAAAAATATCAATATCAACCTGCTGCTCCAGGATTTTTTTTTACTAAAGCTTTGCGATGTTCCCATGGATTGAAACGTATACTATTAACTAGAAATAGTTAAAAAAAAGTGACTATTTCTTATGATCATAGCCGTACTCTTATACACATCTAGATGTGTCTATTGTAAAGCTCTGCTTGTTTGTGGTTGCCCTTTCCAATTCCAATTTTATATATCTGTACTGTTTATCTATGCTTTGAAAAGATTTGGAATAAATTTATTTTGAATTGAATTGAACAAGGTTGATATCCAAAAGTTTAAATGGTTCCCCTCTATATCCCTAAAGGAACACTTCATACCTTTTAACCTCGACACAATTAGACCCAGAGACGTCAGAAAAATTCTCAATAACAAGAAACCAACTTCAGCCCCGGGGGAAGATGGCATCTTATATGGACTCTTACGAAAACTTCCAGCAACACATCATCTCCTTGCCACATTATTTAGTAAACAGCTTATCAGCGGTGATCCTCCAGTAAGATGGTCACGCAGTGTCGTCACCCTTATCCATAAGGATGGTGACACTAGCAAACCAGGTAACTTTCGGATGATTTTTTTAACATCTTGTATCGGTAAATTATTCCATCAAATTGTTGCCGAACGAATAGCTAACTTTATGACAAGCAATATGTATATTGATCCTGAAACACAAAAAGCGTTCCTGAATGGGATAAATGGATGCGTAGAACATTCAATTGTAATAAATGAATCGCTAGCGCACGCAAGAAACAAGAAAAGGACAATTCACTTAACTTTTTTCGATTTAGCCGACGCCTTTGGCTCAGTTGAACTTAATAAACTACACGATGGAGAGATATAGAATCCCACCTACCATCCACAGTTATATAACTACACTTTATTCAAGACTCAGTGGAAAAATCCGTGGTCCTGCTTGGCAGTCATCGGATTTTAATTTCTGTCGGGGGGTGTTCCAGGGTGACCCCCTGTCACCTATAATTTTCTTAATGGCTTTCAACCCGATTATACACTACCTGAAAACCAAGGAGTCCGAGCATGGCTACGAACTCGAAGGAAAGAAATTTACCACTCTTCCATTTGCAGACGATTTTTGTCAAATCACTAAAGACAAAAGGACACATCAGAAACTAATGAATGAGATAATAGATATTACACAATCTATGCATCTTTCTCTTAGCCTGTTAAGTGTAAAACCATGTCCATCAGAGGCAGTAAGCCTGATGAATGTAACTTTTCATTGGGGGCTAATATTCTTAAGTCCTTGAAGAGTACACCCGAGAAATTCCTCGGTAGTATGTTGTTTTTTAGTGGTAAAACTAAGGAAACCTTTGAATTCATAAAGAATAAAATTAATGGAACAATTAACAACATCATTAAAAGCCTTATTAGAAACGAATTCAAATTGCGTATTATATATACAATACGCTACACCATCATTTCGCTATATGTTAACAGTGCATGAGTTAACTGACTGTCAACTTCAAACGCTTGACCACATACACACAAATGCAATTAAAAAATAGATTGGATTGGCCACAAACGGACCTACACCAGCATTCATACATAGTCCAGAGGGATTAAATTTCCCCCGAATATCTGACGTGTATCTGGAATCACATGTCCTAGCATATTCTCTTTCCCTGGTTAAGGCTGACAGTCGGGTAACCCATGCTCTGAAATGTAAATTAGAAAGAAAAACAAGATGGTCAAGAAAAATGCAAAAAATGGCTCTATAAAATGGTAGTCCACGATAGATCAGTTTCTAGGGCTGAATCGAATACCAATTGGTCAAAAATTAAGCCCCATATAAAAGAAGCTATATTTGAAAATAGGATTGAATTCTAGCATCAATATGTGGAACCCCTAAGGAAACAAGGTGACCTACTAAAGCTTACACACCTTATCTCTGCAGATCTTACATGGAGATCTTTGATTTATAATTTACCTAAGGGGGTATTGAGTTTCGCAGTGAGGGCATCCATAGATTTTTTACCCACTCTAAGTAATCTCCGTACATGGGGTAAGCGAACAAATGATAAGTGTAATATGTGTCAAAATAAGTAAACTCTTGTGCATGTCCTAAATTCATGCCCTGTATCACTTGAACAGGGCCGATTTACGTGGCGGCACGATTCTATAATACATTTGCTGATTAAATATATTCTGAAATATAGGAGGGTTGACAATGTTTATGCAGTCGTAAAAGGCTACTCCATAGCAGGGGGAACAGTTCCCCCAAGCGTCCTCATAACGAAGGCAAAACCAGATATTGTTATCCTAACAGGTAATAATATCGAACTTTTGGAATTAACCGTACCATTTGAAATGAATATCGATAAAGCGCATCGACGAAAAGAGGATAAATACAAAGATACCATCAATGATATTGTCAGAAATGGGTTTAGAGGTAAACTTACCTGCCTTGAAATAGGAAGTAGAGGTCTCATTACTCCAGAAAATGAATGTAGAATAAAAGATATTTTTTTAGATAACTTCAAGAAACGCAAAAGCAATAATTAAGGAAATTTCAGAAACTGCTCTCGTTACCAGCTACACGATTTGGAATGCTAGGTTTAACCCTGCATGGGAAAATATTACACTAATGTAATAGTTCTTGGATGGCTCTAATCTATCTGGCCGTTCGCCCTTTAATCTGAATCTGATAAATGTTTTTTTTTCTTTTGATGTTTCGTTTAATATGTATTTGTTGTCTTCCTTCATTGGTCTGTATCTCTACAGACCCTGACCTGGATTTGATGTGTCTTCTTTTTGACTTGAGATTGAATATAGATGATTCACACATTTTGATGACTGTGTCAAAGTTTAGTGTAACTTGAGATTTCAGAATGGAAAGAAAAACGCTCAATAAAATGTTAACTGTTCTAATGTTCTCTAACTAACAAATATGATTGCAACTTCGTCAAAAATAATCATAGAAAGGATAAGAAATAATTATCACCCTTGAAATTATTGTGCAGGACCGACCAGCGATGAAAATCAAATTATGCCTGTTACATGCATGATTATTGATCGCACGCCTTCTGGTAGCTCGATCCCGCATTGTATGCTGGGAACGACAAGATGGCGATATGCTTTGTGCAACACGAGTTAATAAAGTGTGTTAATGGAAACTCTAATACTGAAGGCTATCCTGAGTTAATTGTATTACGTCTTTAACTCTAGAAGTTACAACATAAAACATGGTATCCAGAAGTGCCGGATTTGGATTTCATCGTGCTCCATTTCAGTGATAAACTCGGAATTTTGTGTATGCCTAGCGTTCGGAAACTTGTGACTGTACGTTATAGCGTTGATCGTCAAGCGTCCCCGCGATCGAGTCATTGATGTGCTGTGGATCGCGGTAAAGTCATATTACACAGTGTAGTGGGAATCGTAGCCCTTGTAGTGAGTGTAATATAGTATAAGCTTGGAGTATATTTGTAAAATAGTTGATAAGCTTAAAGTCAAGTCTAAATCTAGTATCTTTTTTTGAAGGTAACTATTAGTAATATAACTAGTTTAGATAAATAATAGAGAAATAAACATGCTTGTTGGTGATGAAAATGAGCAAACTCCACTAGATGCAGATGGTAATGTACCTCCTCAAGGTCATGGTATCAAGAATATTACGGTTCCTCTTCCTCCCAATATCACTTTAAAATGGAATATGAAAACCAATTGGTACGAGCTACTGACTGGTCTAAAAAATCAGGCGGTGGAATATCGTGTCGCTGCATTTGTCACATGTATCGGTCAGAAAGCTCTGGAAATCCACACTGATCTACCTTTTAAAACTGAGGAATATAAAGGAAATATAGATACCATATTACAATTATGGGAAGAATACTGCTGTGGGCAAACTAATGTCATATATTAGAGGTTTTGTTTTAAGAAGTGTGATCAAAATACATCTGAAACTTTTGATCAATATTTGCCAGCACAATACTTACCTGCAAATGTGGTGCAGACAAAAACCAGTAAGAAGTTGCGTATGTACAGCAATGATATGGTCCCTGTCTTGGGTACATGTAACTTAAGATTTTAAAAAATCCAAGAAATGGTAAAAGGTACTTAGTTCCTTTTTATGTCATAAGTAATCAAAAGGGCTCACTACATAAACTCCCACTTCTTGGTTCAACTACAGCACAACAAATGCAACTCATCTCAGTCAATCATGAAAACATTGCAATAGTCAACGAGTTGCAAGATGAAATGTCAAATGTCAAAGCTAAAGAAAATTTATGTCAGGAATATCGGGACGTCTTCAGTGGTCGCGGTTGTATGCCTGGTAATGTCACCCTCTATGTGGATGAAACTGTAAGACCGCACGTAGCGCCCCCACGTCGTGTACCTTTGTCGGTGCAATCGAGTTTAAAAGCAGAATTGGAGAGACTTCAAAAGGAAGGGGTAATTGAAAAGGTAGAAGAGCCACCAGATTGGTGCTCCAGCCTTTGTTGTGTAGAAAAGAGCAACGGTAAATTTTGCTTATGTATTGACCCCCAGCCTCTCAACTGCGCACTTAAACGTAGCTACTATTCTCTCCCTGTCATAGAGGATATACTTCCTGAATTGGATGGAGTGAAAGTGTTTTCCAAAGCCGATTTGAATGAAGGCTTTCTCCAGTTTAAGCTAGATAACGAGTCTACGAAACTGACTACATTCCAGTCTCTGTGGGGCCGTTGAAAATATTTGCGAATGCCTCAAGGCACAAGTCCCGCCCCCAACTTTTTCAGCAAAAACTGAATTAGTCACTGGATGGACTCAATGGCATACATATTGTCGCGGATGATGTTCTTATCACTGGATGTGGTGAAACACTTGCTGAAACAACACAGGATCATGACAATAACTTGAAAGCGTTTCTTGAGCGTTGTAGCAAAATGAACATTACGCTAAACAAGGACAAGTTTGAGAAGAAGCTAGAATTGCTACACTTCATTGGACATGTGTTGACAGCGAATGGCCTCAAATCAGATCCTAGCAAAGTTCACGCGGTGATCAACATGCCAACACCCGACTCCCCAGCTGCAGTACAGAGACTGAATGACATGGTTAAATACCTTGCCAAGTTTATTCCCTGCCTGTCACAGTTGAATAAACCATTACGCACACTCACTCACAAGAACCAACTTTGGAATTGGTCATCAGAGTGTCAACAAGCTTTTTAACGTATCAAACAAGCATTGTCTCATGCACCAGTTCTCAAGTACTTTGATACCAATTGTCAAACTGAAGGACAATGTGATGCTTCCGAAGCCGGTCTCGGATTTGCACTCCTGCAAGATTGACTTCCAGTTATGTACGCCAGTAGAGCCTTGACTTGTGCTGAACGCAACTATTCTCAAATTGAGAAGGAACTTTTGGCTCAGGTTGTCGGCTTAGAGCGACATCATTTGTACACTTATGGTCGTAAAATCATCTTATGGACAGACCATAAACCATTGGTTAACATTAGCAACAAATCGATATCATCAGCTCCTAAGATACTCAAAAGCCTCTATGAGACTTCGCCAATATGATGTAGAAATTCGCTATAAGCCTGGCCCTGAGATGCATTTGGCAGACATTATGTCAAAAGCCTACGTTACTGATCAAGGAAATGTTGATCAAGTACCAGAGAGCATCCATCTTGCCGATCTTTATTATTATTATCTTGCAGTCCCTGAGAAACAGTTGCAATATATCCAAACTGCTACGGCAAGTGACATAGGTTTGCAGACTGTCAAACGTCTGATCACTTCGGGTTGGCCAGAACATCAAAGTCAAGTCACACCAAAGCACAGCCATATTTTAACTGTAAACATGAACTCTCCATATTGGACAATATAGTCTTCAAAGGAGACAGATGTGTAGTCCCCCGATCAGCTCGCGAAGCCATAAGAAAAGTACTTCATAGCGCCCACCTTGGAGTAGAAAGTATGCTTCGGCGCTAGAGAGAGACTGTCTTTTGGCCTGGAATCACAGCTGATTTGAATGACTTTTTGTCTAAATGTGACATATGTAATACATTCCAACATGGGCAGCCAAAAGAACCACTGCTCCACCATGAACTTCCAGATAGACTTAGGGAGAAGATTTGAATCTCATGTCATTGGATGGTCATCACTACCTTGTAACGGTAGATTAATATTATTCTGACTATTTCGAACTCGATCATATGACAAACACAAAGTCTGTTGTCAAAAGACTCAAGCGACATTTCTCAAGACATGACAATCCTCTCACCATTTAATTCTTCTGCATTTGCAAACTTTGCTACAGAATATCAGTTTACCACATTGTTCACCTGAGTACCCACAATCAAGTGGAAAGGTTGAGTCAGCGGTTAAAATAGCCAAGAATCCTAGTCGGAAAACCAACAAAGATCAAAAAGACATTAACAGAGCGTTAATCGCATAGAGAAACACTCCTACTGCTGGACTAGCAGTAGGAGTAGCTCTCCAGCACAGCGTATGTTTGGACGTCGAACAAGAACATCTCTTCCAATTATGAGCTCACATCTCAAACCAAACGTTCCTGAGAACGTCACAGAGAACAAACAAAAGAAGCAACGAAAGCAGAAAGAATCATTTGATCGCGGTGCAAAAGAATTACCATCATGACGTGTACATCTCCCTTAGAGTTTTTGCACAGTGAGTGACCTTCTTAGTTACACTGTGTAAACAAACCATGACAGTGAGTGATAAAACGATTTATTACACATTAACACAGCAAAGGTTCTTGATATTATTACCAAGCAAGGTCACTGAAATTAGTACCAGTTCCACTGTAAAGCAGCCTTCACTAAGACTTAATTAGATTAAAACAAAAAAAAGCTAGAACTAGGGTCAGGTCTCATGTTTATTTTGCCTGCTGTGATCATCAACTAGCCATGCCTCATTCAAGGACGTTCAGTTGTTTAATGGGTCATAAATCTTCAATAACATGTCAAACACTAATTCGATTTTACCCGACCAGTCGGGTATTGAATGGTCAGATACTGCATAGGACTTGTACACCTAATGATTTCTTCAGCCAGGTGACATTGTCAGAATGAAACCGAAACCACACTGCAAAGAGTGGAAGAAAGCACGCGTCAAAAAAATGGTCAATCGCAGACCTTACAAAGCGCAAACAGAATGCGGCGCAGAGTACATCAGGAATCGACGACATCTTCGATTAAGCGCTGAGTCATTCACTCTCATCGATCATACATATGCACGCAAATTTAAACTTAAATGTACGACGAAGTCAAAAGAGACTCAGAACAACAGTGCATCAACTAGACGCAGTACCAGAGTTAGGAGAAAACCTGGTGTTGAAAGAGCATAGAAAATTAGATGCTCACGTTATGCACAGTTTTAGGTTATTTTTAAAGCAGAGCATTGAAACATGTTTATTTTGGACATTATGATGAAAAATTAAACCTTATGAGCATATAAAATTTAGTGCTCTCACTGTTTGATATTATTGTAGAACTTTTAGAGAAAGAAAAAGAAAACAAAATACTAAATTTGTAAGAAAAATTTAACTCATAAAGTACACTCAAGTCAAGTCAGTGTTAACATTGTGGAGTTTGTTTTACTCATCTTCTTACAAGTACAAATTCAATTGACTTATTGGTAAATTTATGTTATGATACACATTCTAGTACAGTATGATATCTAATTTTTTCTTTCCAAAAAAAGGAAAGATGTTGCACGCATGATTAATGATCGCACGCCCTCTGGTAGCTCGATCCCGCATTGTATGCTATGACGACAAGATGGCGATATGCTTTGTGCAACACGAGTTAATAAAGTGTGTTAATGGAAACTCTAATACTGAAGGCTATCCTGAGTATTGTATTACGTCTTTAACTCTAGAAGTTACAACATAAAAATATGCCAAGTGCTGATGATAACCTCAAATCACCTTATTTTGCAAGTTTGCGTTCCCAGCTAATCATCGAGCCACCCTTAGCCTTTCACCCCCACCGCCGCCCTATCTCAAGAATTCCTGATGATGACAAAATTATTGTCGAAATATTCATTCCCAACACGATGGCGTGCATTCCAATACTTGGAGTTTGTATTATACTTTCTTAATTGAGAATATTCAGTGGGGCTGATTGGAAATTATGCTAAATCATGCCAAATTTTCCTGTGACACTAGGGAGGGAGTGACCCCAAAAATTCTCGCTCCCAATGAAAACAAGTCACGGTCACATAGTCACAAATCACATTTTTTTTGCTAGCTCGCGCTCCCACACCTAAACATCGAGCCTCCCTTTACCTTCCACCCCACTCTATCCCATTCCTATTCTCCAAGATACACTATTGATGTCGGGAGTGTAGAGAAGGGGAAAACTGATTTTTCCGACTGGAAAAAGTTAAGAGTTAATGCCATCTTAAAACCCTCACAGAGGCCCGGCAGAACTCCCCTGGGCAAGAAACAATTTGGCGATTTCAGGGCCGTCGGAAGCGCACCGGCCGCACCGGCTTTGGCCGGACCACTTTTTCTCAATTCCATTACTTTCTGAAATAAATATATAATGATAATTATGAATTATATGAATGTACGCAATTATATGAATGTACGCATCGCATTGACAGTATCTAGCCCACTTCCACTAACTTTCAATCTTGTATCTGTTCCTGCATGGGTTGGAATAGGGGTAGTTGCTTTGCAGCACATTTTCAAAATTTACAGGTATGAATTTATACACCAACTTTACTCCTTGAGGGGGCGGAGGGATTGCCAGATGAGATTTTTGGGCATCCACAATTTATACTTTTAGACCACAATATTAGAGAATGGCAACCGCAACTCGATTGGATTTAAAGATTAGTCGTGGCGTCGGACGAAAGATGGTGGGGGATGTCCAGGTTTGTAAAGGGGTGTGGTGCTGGAGGAAGAGGCTGAGAGGGGGTTCCCCTTCCAAATGAGATTTTCTTTAAGAATAGGAACCTCTGGATGGCCGGAAATGGTACTCTCAGACTCTGACAGACATGTGTTGGCTTGGTGTGGGCCTATTTTTATATGTTTTATGGTTGACTGCCCGACAAGCTTTGTCCGGCGGGGTTTGACCTGTTTGGTGGGGGACTTAATCCCCTGTCCCCCCTCCCCGATGGCGCCGTCACTGCTTTATAGTCCCTGTAGTTCAATCGGAGGATCGCTTGCTTTCTGGAAGTATTAGGCCTACTAGGCCTATTATTAGAGTAAAAGTAGCATAGCGACCTAAATTAGACTCTACCAAATCAAAACTGCTGATTTTCCAGGGGCTTTTATCCCTGCTGCACCCTGACCGGGGGATTTTTTTCGGTTTGATTGCAGATTGAACTCACTTCACTATAGTCTGCATTACTTTCTCCATCACTTTCAAACATGCCAACACCTACATCAACATCATTACCGTTCATCATCATCGTCGACGTCATCGCCATCGACATCATCATCGTCATCATTATTGTCATCGTAGTCATTATCACCTTCATCATAACCGTCGTTGTTATCATCATCCCCTCATCATAATTATGATCATCATTAATTCACATTTTTTTTTCTGGGTGTCTTGAAAATGACAAAAAATCATAAAAATAATTTTGAAATTAACTTGTTCATTTTTGCAGTAGCATACATATTTTTAACTTTAGCAAAGAAATTATTAAAGTTCAAAAATGTGTATCCTGATTTTTAAACTTGATTACAATAAATAATAAAACACTTCCATTGACTGAAAGTGTGTTCTATCATTTTTCTTTGTAAAATGACGGGTAAACTTTTTTTTAAATACACTAATGTTTATGTTCAAGTTGATAATTTTTATGTTACTTAAAAACGGGCAAGTTAATTTAAAAAATGATTCAGCGGCATTGTGCCCCTCTCTACTCATTAACTGGATCACCATAATGTTAGTACTCTGTTATTTATTTATTACCAGGGTAGTTCTCTTTATGGAAGTATACGTGCATAGTCTGTCTGCATGAAGGTTGACTAAAATTAATGTGTAATCGGTATAAGGTCTACCAGAAGCAAACACAGCACTTAACTTTATCATTTTTTTTTTACAATTCTAGTGATAGTATATACATTCTAGAGCGTGATAATAACTAATAACTTATTAATGTTCCAGGCTGAATTTTGCAAGAAAATTTAATTGAAATTGAACGAGTAGTATGTTCATAACCTGTAGGCTGCAGATCCATTTGTGTGGCAAATAGTATCCTGTGTTTTATTTATTGCATATTGTGTATATTTCATAGTTCAATACCCTCCACATCGTGTAAATACAATTACAGTATGTTATAGTCATTTTTGGTTTATGCATTATTTATTATGTTTCATGCTCTTTTGGAGGGATAAGCAACTCAATTTATCTACTTATGGCAATGATAAATAATTACATTTTTAACAATAAATTATTATTTTCTACAGCTTTACCAGCTGCTATTTCATGGCATCCAGAGGTGCCATATTTCCAACATAGACTCTCATCCATGCTAACTTTATATATTGTGGCTGCCCCTTGAGGGGAATGAGAAAGCGGCTCTAGGTAGCCAGCATCTATTTCCGGACATTCATAGGCGCCAAACAAGTTGTTTACCAACAACCATGGTGGGGCTAGATTTGATATGATAATTATGCTCTCAGATCTCAACTAACTTCAAAATCCTGTAGCTGTGGATAGAGATAGCGGGTCTCCACTCTTCATTTACCACCAAATTTGTCATGTGCTCATACTACACCCCCCCCCTCCCCTCCGCACCATACCTCACTCTAATGGCCGGACCAAATTGCAAAATGCTTCCGACGGCTATGAATTTAAAAGGCTTTAAAAAAGCTTTTTCTCCCCGACGAATTTTATTTTTTCTCCCAGCAGGGAAAATCCCCTTGACCGGGAAGGGGGCTCTGTAGCCACTTAGACTCCATTGGTTCCACCACTTATTCCGTCATCAGTATTTTACTACAAATAACAATATAAATAAACAATTTTCTTGATCCTTACAATGAGTATCGGTATAAGTTCACTGTGTGTGCTACTTTTGTCGAAGGGTCCCAGGGACTAGCCCACCTAAGCGCCAACCTTAGTGGGGTTGTAGAAAATGTATGATTATGGCACCTCTAAATGGCCATAAATGCCACTATGAGAATTAAATTTCAATATAATTTTAATTTTTCCTCCTTTCTAGTGTTTATTAAAAAAAAAGTTATGGCGAGGTTGATTATGAGGATGACATAGGCTGTGGAATAGTTTAGTGAGTGATGGAAAGATTAATAACATAAAATACATGAGGCCAGGTCAAGGGCAAAGATCTTTTTGAAAGGTAGATAGTAGGTGGGGGCATTCGTGAGTCTAATTCATCTGAGCACCTCCATGGTGAGGTTCGAAAATTTGAAGAAATAGTACCATGGTCGGAAATGACTCTTTATATATATAGTAAAATTCCTCATCATTACATTACTATCGCAGTCAAAATAAAACTTTAACAAATCGCTCAAGATTAGAAACTTTCAATAACACTCGCTCTTCCCATTTAGACATTTCATTTCAACAATTTTCAGGCCTGTACTTGACAGAGGATCACACAACCCATAGTTTTTATCAGAAATTTGTCAAACTTGGCCACAATATTCCTTTACCAAGATATGGAAGTGACTAAATTTTGAAGGGTCAGGGTCAAAGGTCAAGGGCACAATGATCGAACAACTACTTGAGTATAACCATCTGCCGTATGGACGTGTGTGTGTGTGGGCTTGCTGGTACAGTGTAAACAAACATAGGACCATTAATTTCAAAGATATATATATGAAAACAGTTTGGTGCAGTGGTTAGAAGAGTGTTTTCCACACTACCAGCCCGGGGTTTAAATCCCTAGGAGTCTACTTCTTTATTTTTGATGGGGACAATTTTCGGGGGAAATTTATGCTGAGAACTATGATGTGGGCGGAGATATGCACTCTCCGAGACTGCCATCTAGTTTAATGACATGCATGCTATTGTTCTGGTCATTATGAGAAGCTTTATTATGAGGTTTTGAGGAATAATATTTACATTATTCCAGTATGTGTGCCAACAAGAACTACAGTAATTGATTTTATTTCATGATTGCTTTGCAATAAACGTATATTGAATCTTGAATTAAACGGAACATATTTCTCCCCTTAGTACCAAATGTTTTCTTTTCTTATTTATAAATTACAGTATTTCGAGAAATAATTATGCACTCAGTTTTAAAATACATAATACAAAATTTCGAAATAATATTTAACATTCTATTGGGCCATAAATAGAGCAAATACACAAAAAGGGGAAAATATTCAATCCTTTTAATTGTTTTGATCTCTATCAAATTTATTTTCCAATAAAATTAATCCTTATTTTTAATTCGCAAAATTAAGAGAGGCTACACACTGCAGGTAATGAAAAAACAATTTAGTATGAATACTATCTTTGTCTGGATACCTCTTTATTACTTCATACACTGCATAAACTAATTTTTGTATTAATATTCATTGTAATGTCATGGTACGAAACTAAAAAAATGATGTAAGCCACAGTTATTTCATTTTTCAAACTTTATTTGTTGATCTTCTAATGTTTTACCATATATTATGATACTGCTTTAGCAAAAAAAAATTGTCACTAATTAACAAACAATTTATTACAGTATATTAATCACCAGTAAATTTAAGGGTCAATGCAAAAGAATACAGTAAGGGCATTATTGTATTTAACTGTTTATTGTCATGAGTAAACTGCCTTACGATTAATATCGAAACGGCACTGGCTTGGTGTACAGGAGTTCTTGCTTTTTCATCAGATGCCAAGAGTATCAAGTTTTATAACTCATAGAATCAAAACCATGATTTCCAGAATGGTATTTTTTTCTAATTAACGTACTGTAATATACAGGTACATAACGAATGTATAAAATTTGTTGAATATGCTGTATTATCATCCCCACTCAACTTAGGGCTCCCAGGAAATGTCCTCTGTTGATTAATGAAAATGAGTGGTGATCACCCAGCTGAAATAACCATTCCAAACAGCTGTAAACAGATACAATTGAAACAGAATCTGTCATAATATAGACAATATAAATAATTTTGTTAATTAAAGTAAATACAATTTTTTTTTTGTAAATATCAATTTTTTTTTTTTTGTAAATACACATTTTAATGTTGTTGTGCAATTTCGTAATTTTTAACACTTATATTTTTGTAAATGCAACAATATTAGCCAATGGCTATTTTTTGGATTTTTTTTATACCTGAATAAAATAAAATATAACATTTGATAAAACCTGATAATCACCATGCACATTTAATTTTTGTAAGAAAATTAATTTCTGTACAAAACTTCTTACTGTGAGGTCTTGGCTGCATCGACAAAGCAAAGTTTAAGACTATTGTTTTAAAGTAGACTTGTACCTGCAGAACTATTACATAAATAGACATTAAACTACCATCTACCTGTATATCAATTTTAATCAAAGTCATCAACAATTGTTTATTTGTTTTAACGCATTTCTGTAATTTTTTTAAAGATTACACTATTGTATTTGATAAACCTGTAAAAAAAAAACAATTGATAGGCATTAAAATTATACATTTTTTTTATTATGAATAGTTTGTCCAACCATGTCCTATCCAAATTCTTATACACAGGGGTAGCGCCAGCGCAAGGGGTGGGTTTGGTGATCGGGGTTAGGGCCCTGTCGGGGAGAGCTGTCCCCTCCCTTCGTCGGGGAAAAAGAAAAGCCACAATTCGTCGAGGACAAAAATACACAGTATATGTATTTTCTACATATCATTAGACTCCAAAATCGATTAACTAAGCCTTTGAAACCCCTAAATTGTCATTATTTTCGGGGGCTTCTCCCCCTGCAACACTTTCAGGAGGTTTTGAGTGACGTCAGACATCGACCTCTTTTTTTCGTCGGGGAAATCCCCCCCCCCTCCATCCCGTCGGGCAAATCCTGGCACCACCCCTGATATAGGCATGGCTACTTTCCATAATCACATTTAAATTATGATAAAAAAAGTTATATTTATAGTATTGATAAGTTATTTAATGTCGTACAGATCCATGTACTCTTTAAATTTCATGCTGTCCCAAATGTGTGTAAATGTGAATCATAATAAATAGGCTAGGGTTAAAAGCATACCCCCTGAACAGGTAGAAGGTTGTGATACCTAGCAAATATCCAGAATGTTCTGGATATCTGGCGGGATATAAATTTCATCGACTGACTGATTACTTGAAAACTAAATAAATAAGCAGTTACAATAACACGTTCATTCACAATCACTCACAACAAAGTCAGAGAGTAGGCGGTTGTGGAGGATATTCATTTGATATTTGTATATTCATTTGATATACGTAAACGTACCGTCGACCACTCTCGTAGCTTATCCAGGTATTCATTGTCTTCAATTTTGTGTCGCAGTTGCGACTGGACAACTATCCCGTCTTCCTAAGTGTGCTATGCTGTTCTGGGCTTCGCGTGAACTTCTTCATTATGAAAATCAAGCGCTCTTTTAGATTATACTACAGCTTTTCCACAAACAACATAATACACTCATTAGATGCTCAATGTTCGGTCATACTTTATAAGTTGTGCTTTCTAATCGTTATATTATTCTTGTCTCATGATTAAGAAGTGTATAAAGTACCAACCTACGAAATATAAAGCAATTTGTAGACGAGGATTTTTAAGTATGAAAATCCAAACATACCTTAGGCTACCTTTTATCACAGTGATCGTAGATACTATGCTAATATAGTATCTATGCTTTTATGCTGGCTGAAAGGTCTGGTGGATGGGATAAGTGCATACATCTTAGTCGGTTTTATTTATATTATTAATCTATTATTATAATTAATACTGGTATATTTTCATGCACAGTCACAGAATCGATTTACTTTCGCATTATTCACTAAAACAAGTACATTCGTATCCGTTACTCGTATTGATATTATCTCAGATCCTATAGGGTCATTCATATTAAATAATAAAAATATATTATGTATATCATAATGTATGTAGGCCTATACAATAGTAATATGGTCTGCAGTGTGGCCTAAGGTACATTTTCCCCTATGGTGGTATAATGTCTTCAAATAGGCACTGCATGGAACTCGTAATTACTATTGTATTAAAATAAAAACAGTTAAAAATACATTAAAATCATTTTTTTTCCATGGGCAATCAAAACATTCAAGAATAGTTACACGACATGTAATAAAAGAACAATAGGTCTAACAACTAACAGTCAAATCTTCAGTTTATTTCTACTAATATGTAGAAAATACATAATTTATAATTTTTTCTCCCCGATGAATTGTGGATTTTCTGCCTGACGGTGGGGGGGGGGAACCTCCCCTTGCTGGCGCCTCCCCTGGTTTCTTTTTTAAACTAGCAATGTGAAAAGTGTTGAAAATGAGTGACAAGAATATCCTTACCCGTAGACGACAACATATATATACGATCTGCAGAACACATGCTCGTCCTTCATATTCCTAATGATGTTACATTTATACAAGCTATAAAATAAACTTACGTTTTTTTGATAGTTTAAGTAATTTACAATTTTGAAAAGAATACTAAAATGTGCTTAAGTTTGAGGGCTCATAGTAGTGGTACAGTAATAGAATCGTCTTAGTCGTAAGACCTAAATTTTAATCGGATTGATAAATTACATACAACTTACATGGAGGCATAAACAGGCAAATGATAACTGATTTTAAAATACAGCCAGTCGGTTGCGGTGATAGCTCTGGGGTCCACATCGTCCTGCTATACTAGGAGTAGTAACACAATTTTGCAGTATTATTTTGTGGTATGTTTGCTAGTATAAACTCTGTACTGTAAAGTGGTTACACTAGAAGCTCAGTATTCGGTTTTTGAACTGCAGTTCAAATGTAAATTTACTGCAGCGAGTTCTCTGGCCTGATTGGTTCACAGCGGTAACTCAACCTCACTGCAGTAAATAATTTTCTGATCTGTGATTGGTTGACATTTTCAGAGCCCAGAAAATTGACAAATAATAATAATAATTAGGAGAATGGAGGAAAATTACTTACTTAATCCTCTTCTGTGCCATCTGGCGCTTGAGGCGACGCAAAGGATCTCCAATTATTTCTGTCTGGTGCAATTTTGAGGGCTGTCTCAAGACTTTCCTCTTTCTTTAAGTCTTTCACAATGGTTCTACATCAGGTTTATTTTGGCCGTCCACGGTTTCTTTTACCTTGGGGGGTGGGGGTCCATCGTAGTGCTGTTCTCGGTAGCGAGGCAGGTGGCATGCGACAGACATGTCCTAACCAACCCCAACGACGCATCTGGATTTGTTCTTGTATGGCACTGTTTCTGTTTTGCTCCGGAGTTGTTCATTTGAAATGATATTTGGCCAGTAGATTCTGGCATTTGTTTTGGAATACTTCCAGTCTCCGTTCAGTGAGTTTCCAGCACTCCGATCCGTAAAGGAGGACACTCAGGACATTGCTCTTGAAAATCCTGATCTTTGTGTGGATGCCGAGTCCAGTAGATCTCCAGATGGACTTTAGCATAGCAAAAGCTTGATTGGCTTTGCTGATCCTGGTGTTTACCTCTTCGTCGCAGTCGCCATCTGTTGTCATCTTACTGCCAGGTAGGTAAACTCCTGCACATCCTCTAGTGGTTTACCACTCATATTGACTGTGTTGTTAGTCATGGCATTTTTCCATAGTAGCTATGTTTTCTTTTCATTGACCCCAAGTCCAATCGAAGAAAATTAGATTGGTTTAAACATAATGATTTAAAGATTGAAAGACATGGGGAAAACCCAAAAACAGCAAGCGGAATAATAATGCAGTGAATAATATATTTAAAAACGGAGATGAATGGGGTCCCAAACATGGTGGGGCTTGGGTGAATAGTTGGTAGTAATATATATTTAAATCATAATATGCTGCGTATTACTGTGAATATATAAACAAGTACCGTAGTTAAAAGTGAGAATAAGTGCTCAATTTTGTGAACAAATATAAATATATACAAATAATACATATAATTTAAAATAGATAATATAGATTCTATTGTCATGATCACAAAACAAGGTGTACATAAAATTTGGTTTCCTTGATGATTAAACTACAATAGATATATAATACGGTAAAAAATAATATAAAATATAAAGGATTAATTGCACTAAAAATATTATATACATGAAAGGCTATAATACAATATACAGAACAATATAAATACTATATGTGAAAAGTTGAGTTGAAAACATGAGTTGAATTATGAATGAAAGATTTCCTCCACCGTGTTGTCTTGCATTGTAAAGAGCGGAGTCTACCTGAGTTATTTACAACATAATTGTTGTTTAATAGGCGTGAAATATCTTCCATAATTGCTGCGAAGCAGCCAATTCATATTCTTGACAGCAATTTGACCTCTGAAAGGTCATTGTTTGTCAAAAATCAATCGCCTGAGACAACTGAAAAGCGGAGTTTCCTTCTTTCGTTCTGCCGGGTAAAATCAATTACTTTAGG
>NW_022731638.1:794538-812634 GCF_011630105.1 Anneissia japonica
TTTTCACTTGACTCGCATAAATAATTTTGTTCGAAGAACATTTTATGCAGTTGTACTTCGCAGCACTTCACTTGCAATTTGCAATTTCTAGTTGTCTTGGCTAATGACATCACGTTTATATACTCGTCAAAAACATTAACATTTCTGCCTATTTTTTTACCTGCAGTTTTCATTATTTTATTAGGTTCCTTCTTATTTACACTAAGACTATTGTAACAGGCTACACAAATAAATGATAAAACACTTAAAATAACACTCTGATAAAAATGGAAAAGCACATCACTATTTACTTTGAAGGAATTCAGTTTACGAAGACGTTGGTTTGACTTATTAACAATATTTACAATGTTAGCATTCCAGTTCAATTCACTATCTATCGTCGACCCTACATATTTACTGTATGTTCTTTAACAGTTACTATTGCTTTGTCATTTATTATAATATTACCAATTACACTTTTCTTCCTAAAATCAAAAGTAATTTCTTTTTTTTTGTCAGGATTTAGAATAGGGAACTGTTCTTTACACAATGAAGCAAACGACCTAATTGTATATTCGTACTCCTCTTCACAATTATCATGAATCAAACCTGTAATAATCTCTGAGTCATAGGCATACTTAACTAAACAAACATTGCTACTTTCGATTCTGAAATCATTTGTGTAAATCTGAGACAACTATACTATAGTTGTCTCAGGTGAACAGAGAAAAGAATAGGAGAATGGACACAGCCTTGAGGGACGCCAGATATAAACCCTTAGACCGTTGCCGGCGGAACATTGGAGGGTCTACTTTTTGGCAGAAAATATATAATGTCTATGCAAATTTTTGTATGATCACAATTCATATTCCCATTCATCTCACAAGTGCCCCGCCCCCCCCCCCCCCCCCTCCCAACGTTCCGCCGGCCCTGTTAGATAAGTATTCACTTATCCGAACCATCTGTGGTCGTTATTTTTTTTTTATTCACAATAAATTTTTATTCAATCAATTTCCTTTATCATATATATATTTTTTTTACAATTACCAATTCAAAGATTGATTGAAAAGGCATCAATTACAAGCAAGCTTTAGGTTTTGATGCCATACAAAGAAAAAACAATAATAACTACAAAATAAAAATAAAAAGATAATAATAGAAGACGATTCATTTATAAATCAAGATTCTTAAAAAAAAAGTGTAATAATAATATGACAAATACAAAGGAAAGAAAAGTAAAATTTCGACCAAGTACAGTAAAGATTACCAGTTTTATCTATATTTGTTAAGTAGTCTGTTATGTATTTTTCATTTAAATAAACTAATACTTTGTAGATTTTTTATATTGTGTTCTAAGCCATTCCATATTTTGGCGCCTCTATAGCTGATACTGTTTTGTCCCATTTTTGTTTTCATTAATACAGTGGTAAAGTTTTTTCTATTTCTGGTTCCATAGTTATGTGTATCTTCAATTGTGCGAAAAAATGTATTAAAGGTAATAGGAAGCTGTTTATTATGAAATTGAAAGAGTAATATTGCCATATGCTTTTCATAGAGATCAAATATATTTAATGTATTAGTTTGTAAAAATAGTGGTTTTGAAGGATGATGAAAATGAACTTTGCATATAATTCGAAGTGCTTTCTTTTGGAGAATGTGAAGCCTGTTTAATTTTGTTGGATTGAAAGGGCCCCATACGACTATTGCGTATGCTAAGTAGGGGAGAATTATGGATTTATATATTTGTAACATTATTGAATAGGGTAAAAAATATTTCAATTTATTCAAGATTCCTATTACCTTTGAGACTTTATTTGCGATGGCATCAATATGGTCTGTCTCTTATACACATCTACACATACAAAAACGAATAATCAATGTAATTTGACAGCCAAAAGAGAATTACAGAAAAGCCAACAATTAAACCTAATCTATCAAGTGGCTACCCTTAAGATGGCACTTAGGCATGTTTCTGAATAAGTAATTTGTGATCAATCGTATCGAATGCTTTTGATAAGTCTAAAAATACACCTATAATAAATGATTTGTTTTCAATAGCTGACGTTATTTTTTCTATGGTTTGTAATAGGGCGTGAATTGTAGAATGTTGTTGCCGAAAACCATATTGAGAACTGTTTATTATGTGATATTTGTTAAGAAAGGAAATAGTCTGATCATAGACCACTCTTTCGAATATTTTTGAAAGACAGGGTAAGATTGATATGGGTCGATAATTATCAATGTTATGTTTATCGCCACTTTTGAATACGGGTATAGTTTTCGCAATTTTTAACTCATCAGGGAAACAACCGGTTGTAAGTGAAACGTTTATCATGTGTGTAATAGGCTTAGTAAAGTAAATATAATTATGTTTAATGTAATTAGCGCTTATGTCATCGTGCCCTTGTGCTTTATTTGTCCCAAGTTTAATATATATAATTATTTCTTCTTCGATTGTAGGCCTAAAAAACATTGAATTAAGATAGTTACCCGTCAAATATGACGTTGGATTAGGCCTATTTGTCTGATTATCTTGTTCTAGATTATCAGCTAATTTTTTTCCAACGTTAACAAAAAAAGAATTAAATGCTTCAGATTTTGCATTTGGGTTTGTGTATGTCTTTGATTTATCAGTGACGTCAGTCGGTATGTTAGGTTTTTTTTGCTTCTTCCAAGAAGTTGATTAATGGCCTTCCATGTTTCTTTCAGATTATTTTTATTTTTTTCAAATTTATTATTAAAATATTCTTTTTTTCTTTTTCTAATTATATTAGTAAGTACGTTTCTATATATGGTGTATTTAATTTTATTTTTATTCGATGATTTTTTTTAGATATTTACTATATAACTTGTTTTTAGTCTGGATTGCCTTGGCAATCGATTCGGTCATCCAAGGAGATTGTAATTTATTGACTCTAAGTTTCACTTTTTTTATGGGAAAGCATTGATTAATCAATGTTTGTAATGATCTAGAGAAGTTTCCATACGTTTGATTTGCGTTATTTGAACTTAAAACATCTTCCCATTCTTGCTTTTGTAGTTCATGTTTAAAAAAATCATTGTTATATTTTGTATTTTCACGTATAAATACATATTTATTGTCATTATTTTTTTAGTGCTTTTCTAATGTGTCTATACAAAATATGGGGAAATGATCAGAGATGTCTGAAAAAATGATTCCAGTATTAATGGAATGTGTTTGATAGGAGTTTGAAAATATATTATCTATTATGGTAGCAGTAGTTTCTGTGATTCTCGTTGGTTTATTTATGAGAAAGAAAAAAGACTGAGATTGAAGATTGTCTAGGTGAGAAGCTATATTGCTATCTGTCATGTGTTGGCTTATATCTAAGTTGGTGTCCCCACTAATGTATGCTATTTTATTTTCATTATTTATTGTATGCATAACTAATGATAACTGTTCAGTGAAGGTTTGTTCATTTGTATCAGGAGGCTATATACAACACCACATGATATTATCTTATTATGTACTTTAACGTCAATAAATATAGATGCAGCTTCGGACAATATCAATGGAAGGTCACCACTTTTTTCAAAACTTAGTTTATCTGATATGTATAAGGGGACTCCGCCACCTTTACGTCCTACCCTGTCTTTGTGAACAAACGTAAAATTTGGGATTTCATATAATGACATTGTACAATTGTTTGAGATCCATGTCTCTTCTAATGCTATAATTGAAAAATTATGATTTAAAGAGGAAATCAATTGTAAAATGTCATCAAACTTGTTTACTATACTGCGACAGTTTAGGCTTAGTATAGAGAAATAATCATCTTTGAATAAATACTTAAAACTACTATTGAAATCATCAATCTGGTAATACTTAGTTTCTTCGATGTTTTCATCATGGTCATCATTATTTAAATCGATCATATTAATGATATACAATATCTCAAAGTATACCAAAATAAAAAAATAAAACCGAAAGATTAATGATAAGAACTCAAAACTGAGCCTACAACATGTTCACTTGGAGAAATTAGGAAAATATTAAACTAACTTAATACCGTAGTGACTGTCACTAATTCAAGCCAGAAATAACCAAGCGTCAGAGTCACCGGGCCGACGCACCTGTCATTTGAAAAGCTGGTCAATAGAACCAGAAAACAGGTGCTATGCCTGATGACAGCCGTTCAGGTTATTTAGCTCAGGTGCAAGAAAACAATAAAACAAGACAAACGTTCGGACTTGCAGTGAAATATGACGTCATCACTCCAGTATCTTATTTGCAGTAGTGACGTAATTAAAAACCGAAAGGTCCACTGATTAATCTCAGATAAGAAAGTATAATACATACTCCAAGTATTGAAATACACGCCATCGTGTTATCATTCCTGATGATGACATAATTAATGTCGAAATATTGAATCCCAACACGATGGCGTGTATTTCAATACTTGGAGTATGTATTATACTTTCTTACGTAATTAAAAGTTAAGTAAGAAAATACTGGGTAGCTATGCTTATGCCGATTGTAAATATGGCATGACGTAAAATATCTGCTATTAAGAAACATTGTAATATGGCTGAATCACCAATAAAGTAACATTGTCCTTTTTGTATTAGAGAAAGTTTTAATTTGTGGAATGGAAATATGGGGGAGGAATCTCCTTTCTATGACAAGAAGGTAAACATAGATAATGAAATACCTTAATAAAGTAAACAAGACGTCATGCCATACCTGTATACAGTCTCCATTGACTATCAGCGCAAGCATAGCTTCAAATATAAGAAATATATAAATATCCAGTCACGGTATGTAAAAGTAAAAGTACAATATTTTCTTTTTTATTCCTTAGAATTTTAATTTGCCTCATTAGTTTATTTTAGTGGTGGCTTGTAGAGGTTACCGTCGATGAAAAGCTGGCCGTTTCGGAAGATGGGTTTTTTCTTTTCAGCGTAAGCCTAAGCCATGATTCCAGCTAATTCTCATTTTTTCTTAACATTTGCCTCAGGTAAATCTTCCGTTATATATATTTTTGATGTTTTTTTCTTGGGTTTTGCTTTCCCTTCGATCAGTACTTTATTTCTCTGCGGCCGATAAAGGAACTTTGCTATAATGTGCCTCGGTTTATCCACTTGACGTTTGCCCGTTCGATGACAATTTTTGATTATAATGTCATTAAGACCAAAATCATCTCGTAATAGGGATTGTAATTTGTCAAGTGTTTTTTTCATTGGGATCTTCAGTAATTCCTCCAAATCGTAGATTGAAGCTCCTACAATAGCGCTCCTGCTTTATAAGTGCACTCTATATTTCCACCATTTTTTTCTTAGAAGCCGCCATTTTATTTTCGTAGTCCTCCATTTTGTTAGTTTTACTTTCCAGTAGCTTTATATATTCTTTTGTTTCATTTGCAGATTCAATAGCAAATTCAGTTGATTTTTCTATGTCTTTGTATGACTTTTCTAGTTTGGTAAGCCTTTTGTTATATGCCTTTTGGTTTTCTAGGACTTTGTCCAGCTTACCGTTAAGTTGGTCTGACAGTTTGCCTAGTTGACCGGCTAACGTTTCGTCCAGCTGTCCAGGGGCGAGATCCTCATCGTTGGACTCCACAGGTGGTCTGGCCTGGCTTGTTAAGTCATTAGATTTTGCGCTCGCTCTGGTTTTGCTTGCCATATTCACTTCAAATATTGATTTAATTGATGTTTGGTTGTCTTTTTGGAGGTAATATTATACTAGTTGGCAATTTAATCCGTCATTAAAAACTATATTCACGCATGCTCAATCTTCTTCTTCTAGTTAAGAAATCTTTAATCAACAAAATTAGATGTTGATTAATTTTCATGTCACTGAGTTTCTAAAGATTTAGTTGGATAGTATTTAAGGTGAAAGAGAAGCCAAAGGACATGGAGCGAAGAGGAGTGTGGTTTCTCACGATTAGAGTGAATATTATAAAGAAATACAAGAACTGCACCACTAACTCCGTTCTCACTCCTATACGTAAACTGATATAGATCAAGTAACTTATTACATTCATTTAACAGAAAGTGCTTTACAACTGATTGAACACTTCATAATAATAGAAGTTATAGCAGAATACTGTAGATAATGTTATAACTGCTTTGTCAGCTACATAAAATATTTTGTTAATAATATTTTCCAATGTAACAGGGCCGTAGCCACGAGAATCAAAGCTACGTTGCAAGCGAAGAGCATTGATGATGGGGCGAGCGGCCGCCAAGGGCCCCCGGTCGGGGTTCAGGGTCCTGAGGCCCCGGGGAAAATTGCTAATTTTTCCATTGTATACACCATGTTTTGTAATGTTCTGTTGTAGTAATCTAATACATAATTAAAAATATTTTTTATAAAAATATATTTTAAACTAATATCAAGGCTATGATGAAGCAGAACAATAAAAACACCTTGAATCCAAAACAAGCAGGTTTATTCAAGAGAAAGCTTGTTACTCACTGCATTGTTGCTATTTTAGTATTTTGCCTTTTGACATTGACAAAAATTTAAAATTAGACCTATGAATGGCCATGGCGAAGGTCAGGGTGAGAGATAAAATGATATTTAAAAAAATATAAAGTGATTGTAGTGTCTGGTGGTCTGGCAAATTCCAACTCAAACATTTTTAGTGAACACTCAATATGGAGGTTTTCAGAAGAGTTGGAAATACTGGTGAAAAATGCCGAATTAATGATACAAGCGCGAATCCTGTCAATTTTCAGGATAAAGAAGTTGTTACACAAGTTGCAAAGAACTTGTGGAAGAGGGAAACACTTGGGATGGCTTATTACCTAACAGCTTCTGGGCAACCTCAAAAGTATTTTATGATACTCTGAACATTGAAGCTTATAAGCAGAATAGTCAGCTGTCGTCCTGGATTTACGTCATTTACGTTGGGATACTCTGCGTTTCCTTTTTGCTTCTCTGCAGACATCTTTATACCAAGTAGACGAATGACAATCTGGAACGGTAGCATGTTTTAGAGAGGCAACCTCATCCCTTAATTCTCAAGTACATTATTGAAGTCTAAAACAGAAAAGTTTACACTACAGTCATTGGAAAGAAGAGATAACTGAGTAGAAATTTCACGACTTAACTCATGGTCAATATTTTTTAAATTTCGAAAAGAAATGATCTTTTTAAAAGCGGGCGGGGGGGAACTTAGCAATAGAGAGGTCAACATGCTGAAATATGTAATCTGACAAAGGGTAATCAGGGAGGTCCGGGCCCCCCTACTTTTTTTTACAAAAAATAATGGCTGGAGATTTTTGTGTGACCGGAAACATTTCTAGACCAACCTTTTCAGGACCCGTGAGCTGATTTTTTTTATTTTTTTTTTATGTTACAATCAGAAAATTAGAACATAAAAGTCATTAAAACACACTTCAAATGTCGGGAAAGCTCATTCCCGCTATCTACGAATTAAAATTTTTCCGGGGGAGAACTCCCGGATCACCCTTTCTTTTTGGGATTTATCGATTCATGGAAAAAAAGAATACGCATGCAACTGTATACACACATAAAATAAAAAATGAGAAAAATTTACCTGACCATTTTCAAGAGGGGAAAACCTTGAATTTTGAAGAACTTAAAAAGTCATTTAAAAGACATTTCAGAAGTCAGGGAAGGTCATTTCCTGCATTCCAGAAATCGAAATTTTCCCGGGGGAACCCGGACCCCTCTTTTCCTTGGGGTTCATTGGTTCTATTGAATCATATTCAAGAGGGGGAAAACCTTGATTTTTGAAGAAATTAGAAGTAATTAAAGACACCTCAGAAGTCGGGAAAGCTCATTTCCCGCTTCTAGGAATCAAAATTTTCCCGGGGACAACCCCCGACCCCCTTTTTTGGGGGATTTTGGGAAAAAATTACCTGACCGTTTTCAAGAGAGGAAACTTTGAATTTTGAAGAACTTAGTTTAAAATCGCTATAAGATACTTCAGAAGTCGGGAAAGCTCATTTCCCACCATTTAGAAATTAACATTTTCCCTGGAAGAACCCGAACCTCCCTTTTCTCTTTGGGTTCATTGATTCATTATAATAATTTTCAAGATGGGAAAACCTTGAATTTTGAAGAACTTAAAAGTAGTTAAAAGACACCTCAGAAGTCGGGAAAGCTCATTTCCCGCCTTCTAGGAATTAAAATTTTTCCCTGTGGAGAACCCGGACGCGATATTTTTTTCCGTACGAAACATTTGCATGAAACTTCACTCGGGCCATCTCGGATTGACTCGACTAAGTTCGATACGAGGAACAAGAGCAGACACTTCGCAATGTCGTGACGCTCGAGTTTTACTATTATTGCTCTTTCTATGTTTACTACGGTAGGCCTATGATGAGGGATTTATGGGATGTACGTGTGTAACTAACTGTGGCCTTCTTGGATGTTTATTAAATGTTAGTATAATATCTACAACAACAACAGCTAGTACCCCTTTTATAAAGTGTTGATAGGAGGATAAACTATGGGCTTAACTACAGGCTAAGTTAAGTCCTACCTAGTATAGGCCTAGGGTCCTAGGCTGACACCAACAGTCACGCTTTACATACAGACGTTGATTGAAATTTTGAAAAAAAAATGGAAAAAATTAAAGCATGAAATAAAAAATAGAGTGCATAAGAGAAATGTTATTAAATAAATAAAATATACCATTCGGCGGCGTTATTGAACTTGACCAAACTATCCTTGTAATGTAATTAATGTTAAATAATAATAATAATTTCAGCATTAATTACCTTGACCTAAGCCTTGTAATGAAGAACCATACTATTTACTAGGCCTATAAATAATAACTAGCCCAGGGGGAATTTCTATTTCCCTTAACGTCGATTTTTTAATTGTTCTCTAATTCCTCCATTGTCTAAGTTCCCCTTAAGGTAGGCCTTCAGGTTGGTTTTAGTAACATAATAATAATAATAACAATAATAATAATAATAATAATAACAATAATAATAATAATAATAATAATAATAATAATTTCAGCAATAATTACCTTGACCTAAGCTTTGTATACTATTTACTAGGCCTATAATTAATAACTAGCCCAGGGGGAATATCTTTTCTGTTATTTCCCCTTAACGTCGATTTTTTAATTGTTCTCTAATTCCTCGATTGTCTAACCCCCCTTTCATTTTTGGAATTATGGATTCATGGAAAAAAAATCGTATGCAACTACTCATTTTTGTAATGTATGTATACACACATAAGGCCTATCTACTGCAATAAAAATGCTATAAATTTACCTGTTTTCAAGAGGAGAAAACCTTGAATTTTAAAGAACTTAAAAGTAATTAAAAGACACCTCAGAAGTCGGGTAAACTCATTTCCCGCCTTCTAGGAATCAAAATTTTCCCGGGGGAACTTTATGGATTTATGGATTCATGGAAAAAATCGTATGCAACTACTCAATTTTTTTATGTATGTATACACATAAGGCCTATCTACTGTAATAACAGGGATAAATTTACCTGACTGTTTTCAAGAGGGGAAAACCTTGAATTTTGAAGAAATTAAAAGTAATTAAAAGACATCTGGAAAGCTCATTTCCCGCCTTCTAGCTATCAAAATTTTGTCAAAATAATGACATATGGTAACCATAACATTTACAACGATGCGGAGCACGGTATATGCTAGTAAAATTGAAAATGTTTAAAATCCACCAGAAAACGACGTATTACAAAACAGTAAAGTTAAAATATACAAGTGGGAGGACACATAACAATATTAATTCGTCGGGATCTTTTAATTTCGAAGCAACTAGGGAAGGTGGGCCGGCTGCCCGGCTAGGCCCCTTGAATGTGCCACTGAAATACTCATCATAATTTTTTTTTTATATATCCTGGTTATCATAATCATGCCCTCTTATATAATTCGTGGAAACTAACATTCATAAAAATAATGATATACTATCTACTGATTAGCTTGACACTAAGCTTGACACGTATTCGAACCATAAAAAACAAATAAGATATACTTAAAACAGTCACTATAATTTAGTCTCTTTGCATATTTTAAAATCATTCAAGAGGTTTTTCCTTTTCTCCTCTTTTTGAATGTCACTTTGTGCAAGTATTATTGCGACTAAACTATTGTAGGTGGAAATACTATTGTCTTGTGCACACAAAACATTAGTTATTATTTATATTTTACAAACATAAAGGTGATTAATCTTTATTATCATAAGTCATGGCAAGATTGCGTTAACATCGGAGTTCGTAAACTTGTGGTATCACTACTTAAATCAATCGTTTGTAGTATATAAGTGTTGGCCTATATAATAGGTTTGCACACTTCCAATTTTAACGTACCGTATACATTGTTTCACAATAAATTTAGCCTGTGATAACTGTTGTGCCCATAAAACCGGTGAAATGGTTACTGAGATGGTTACAAAATGTATAAACAATTGCGGTTTTAATAGGTTTTGGTCAGGAAATACGCACTGCACTTGGAGCTGAGCACAGGTGAACAGACAAAATTCATGACAGTCACTTCTTGTTCTTTTTTCCAGTCATTTTGGAAAGTGGGGGTTTGATTATAGATGATATTGGTGAAAAGTGGGGGTAGACAATTGATATACTGTTCCCCCTACTTTGATGGGAAGAAGGGGAAGTGTCTCTGTCCTCACCATCGACGCCCATGTTTACAAGATGACCAAGCATGTGAATGCATATAATCAGTTTAAACGACATTCATAGTACGGTTTTGCATTGTCTATTGCACACTTTCACACACAAATGCATGTTAACATTGATCGTAAAATGTGATAACATAGACCACTAACATCCATTGTAAATATTTATTTGAATTTTTGAATTAATATGTTTGTTTTCAATATTATTTGTTTCATTACGATGAAAATGTTTGAAATCGTGCTGTGTAACGCTCCCAAGTGCAATGGGTAATTAACTAAGGTTCTGAATTTTTACAAGTTGACCAAGCCGGTTGCTGCATGTTATCGTTTTGATACGATCACTATTCAAACATATTGCAGCAGGTTGTTAGTGTTTGTTTCCCAAAGGTATTTAGATGTGGAACACCGTCACTCCCTGATGTTGGTAACTTTTTAGCAGATGAAAATGTGTATATAAATATTATAAGATACATATTATAAGAACATAAACAATCCACGTAAAATCAATTGTCAATGCGGATAACGAAGTCGCCTTCTGGTTAGCCCCATATTATTAGTACCGATATTTTAAATACTCACCACTTCTGCGAACAATTTTATTAACAGTTACTCATCTAATTCTTTTATAATCAATTAAACATTTTAATTGAAATAAAAACTGATTCCAAGAGGAAGATTTGCGAACGAAGTTAGGTGGATGGACCGAGATAGCATGGGTCACCGAAATAGCATGGATGGATTAGGGTCACCATATCAACAAGTATACTAGGGTTCTAATCTATATAGTACATCGCCACTACCCTGATTTCTAAGTCGTTACTATTTTATGTGTGCTTCCAGTAAAAAACTCAATATTTTAAAAAGAATATTTGGTTATTAACATTGCACCCGAGTCATTGAAACATTATACAACTTTTGTTGTTTTATCTATAATTCATATCATAAACAGTGGCGGGTCCAGGACTTTAAAATAGAGGGACTCAGGGAGGGATTCAGAGATAGAGGGTCAACACACCACAACTACCATCGATGGGGCTGAGTTGAGAACATTTATGATTATGGCACATCTAGGTTGTCGAAAATGGCACGAAGATTTATGATTATAATTATACTTTCCCCATTTATAAAATTTGAAATATTAAGGGAGGTGGGGGACGGGCCGGCTCGCCCAACCGCCCTTTCATTCCGCCACTGAAATTAATGGGTATATACAAATAAATAAATGAAAAATTTATTAAAGTTAAGCTAAGATATATACAAATTGAATAAAAATGAAGGCAAATTGATTTAATTCCAGTATATATACAATTAGAAACAATTAGAAAATGATAAATTAAAAAAATAATAAGGAAATGTACATTAAAAAATACATGATCATAAAATAAATAATAATTATGTAACAAAATGGCACTATATTGTAATAAAATAACTGTTCAAGTCAAATTAATGTACGTGTTGTACAACAAGGGTGAAAACGGAGCAAATACAATCGTTTAAAGTTGAACTGAAAAGAGACAACGACTGTAACATATCTTCATATTATTTTAAGCAAGCATCGTGAAATCAAATTATAATGTGGCATGACAGCCTACTAGTATACGGGGACATCGGTGATCAATAAATATTTAGAAACCACGAATCCATACATAAAACGGTTTCGTATCTTGTTATTGACTTCATTCAAGGTTATTTCCTTTCTTTGAGGTATTTACGATGCTTCGTACCACGGTACGATGCACTGCAAATATTGTTTAAAAGCATATCTAACTCCGTTGAAAGATTAGCATCACGATTAAGTTTTGATTATTCTTGATTGTTAAACTATATTGTTCAGGTGTTTTTATAAACCTCAGGCGATCATACCATAGAGAAAATAGAACAGTTCTATTTTCTCTATGATCATACTACATGAATAGGTTTAAGATTTACTATACTGCAAGCTACAGTAGGTCGATTGTTCTATTGTCGCTTGTGTCCCTGGGCAAGGCACTTTATCTACGGTTGTCTCTCTCCACCCAAGCGTACAAGGTACCTGATAGGTTCAAACACAACCATGCGCTGATTACAGCTGCAACATTATGCGGCATGAGTGTTCCATGTGCTTGATCCAGTGACCGGGGGTAATAATGTAAAGCGCACAGAGGTTGGACTACAATATTCGCTATATAAGTCGACAATTACTATTGTTGTCAATATTATAGTTCATCGGAGACTCATGAATGCCCAATAGGTCCTAAACGAAGTAAAATATCCATGATCAATATTCTTATATTTTTTTCGAATATTTTTTTTAGATATTTTTGCTCAGTATATATACTGTCTCTTATACACATCTAAGATGTGTATAAGAGACAGGTATGAATAAAAATACAGTAAAAAATGCGTTTTGTAGTCTATTAATAAATAAAATATTGGAGCTTATACTTATACTGGAAATATGAATTACTGTACAATGAATAGGCCTACAGTTTCAAATTGTATAATGAATAACAATACTGTTCTGTAAAACAAATAAGTAAATAATACTGTACATGAAAGCAATTATTATATACATACAATACCTAAAATAAATACGTAAATATTACTGTGCGACATGACAGCAATTATTTAGTTTAGCAAAGGCTTAAAGTTAGGCATACGCCGCCACAGCTAGCCTGGGTTCCAGGCCCTAATTTTAGTTTACTCACTCTTTATTGCACTTAGTGCGCGCCTTACCTAATTTAATTGGCGTCCCATACTCGATTTCTTTTTTTTCGAATTAGGGCCTGGGCAAACGATTCATGCGTACGATTTCCCACATCAAATTTGATGTGGGATATCGTATGCATGACTGATTTTGTAAATCACGTGACTGGCTAACCTCATGCATATTAATCAATCTTGGTAAACTTTCAAAATTGAAGATGCGGATGTCTCGACTAGAACAAGAACCAGCTCCCTTTTTGCTACCTATACTTGAATTAAAACAGTTAGTATAGTTCTGGCCCGACATGGACTGATAACCGTAGGCTATAGGATTGCTCACCGCTAGCTGCTACACAGATTTAGGCCTTTAGGGTAGAATATTGTTAAAAAGGTAGGCCTCTGTAAGTAAGAACTTAAAAATACGCCAAGCCTAGCCTCTACTAGTCTAGGCTAGGCCTACTCCTGACTCCAGACGAGGCCTGATCCATCCTCCTGGAAAGTTTTGTTGTATTTGTATGGTATGCCATCTAGTCTAAGCTTAATTGTTTTTGCCATTGCCAAAATTAGTCTTACTAGGGTTCTAAATATTTTAGCCCCGTTTTATTAGGGAGGACTATTTAAATTTAGTCATGCCTAACTAATCGACGCGAGTGACTCAGTTTCGTGGCTCCAAAAATATGAACATTTGATTGGTTGAAATTGTTTATTTCGGTTCGCCCATTTATCCAAATACGGAATATCAGATTACGTCATTCTTTTGGCATCCTGGTGCCTGCATTCAGTGTTTTACAAGTCGCTTATTCCGTCTATCTCTAAATTAGCTTTCTCGTTGGTGGCGCTGTCCAGAATGAGAAAAATAATAAAAAATAAGAGACTTGTGGCAAGTCTACGCCACAGCATGCGGTGTGGAGAAATGCCCAACTGGCGCTCCATATAAATCTCGCGCGGCCGAAGGTGTCGGCGGCCGAAGAAGTCATATCCCAATTTCACTCTTCGAAGAGTGCCTACAGGGCCCACTTGCGAAAGAGTGAATTTCGAGTGAAATATTTCACTCTTTTAAAAGAGTGAATTTCACTCTTCGAAGAGTGCCTACAGGGCCCACTCTTGAAGGAGTGAATTTCGAGTGAAATCTTTCACTCTTTTAAAGAGTGAATTTCACTCTTTGAAGAGTGTCTACAAGACAATTTCGAGTGAAATTTGTTCGGCTTGAATTTCACTATTTGATTGTTTGTTGTTTTTTTTTTTTGCAAAACCAGTGGATGGAATTTAAAGTTTTGAAGAGTAAATATTGCATTCTGATGGTGTGCCTTTCAATGCTTAACAGTAGCCGTACTTAATCTGACAATTGAATTTTGAAGTTTTATCTTTTAAAGCAATGAGTATATATTTTTCATTTTTGAACACGTAGAACACAGGTCCTCCTTCCAGTAAAGACCACTTCTCTTTTATCTTTGATAAATATTTTTTTTTTTTATTAGAGACCAAAGATGCTAAGGACCATAGAATTTTCATGTCCCAAAAGTGATCTTAATTGGTGGGAGACCTGTATAATTAAAAACGTTGTAAAAGAAAATTGTGTCTGACAGGCTTCTTTACAAATTTTCACAATATTTATTTGTCTCAGTATCAAAATACATACACGTCATAATTTGAAACAGTTGTTAGGCGAGACATTTTTTATACCTTGCTTAGCAAAACTCCGCCCACAAATAATAATTATTTTGAATAAAAATCAAATTCCATTTTTGGCCAATTAGCATTCCCTTCACACTAAATACAGACATTTCAGAAAAAAAGATTAAAAGTTTTTCTTTAATTATGCCCTTTCGTTGCCTTGAAATCTCCAAAAAATAAGATGTATACCGTGCATTTATTTCCTGATTATTGTATATAAATTTTATGCATCCTCTTTTACAGAAAAAATTTAATTAAATTTTGTTTCTTAATTAGCAAATAGCTAAATAAATCAAACAAAATTTAATTTTTATTCCACCGTCCTCTAAACATCTTTAAAAATATAAGTTCGCGAAATAAGGAAAAAATGTCTCGCCTTACTAATGTAAAATCAAATTTCAATATTTTGTTGTATGAAATCTATTTTATTACAATAATAACAATATAAACATTTTTTCCAATATTTAGAAACACGAAATATAACATTTTAATACCAAATTACCTTTTAAATTGAATTGTCCGATTGAATAAAACACAATTAATTTCATAATATAGCCAACTTTCAAATGTTTAAAACTTTTGAAAAACTGATTGGAAAGAATCATGTCCATCTACAGATTTACATTTTTTACACAAACACTTCCAGTATTTGTTTTTAAAAATGTCATCATTCTGTATGTATAATATGAATTTTTCTTATTTTTTTTTCCTCCTAAATTGAATAGCTTTTGTTATACATAGTGTAAAATCATAATAATGATTTTTTTTAAATTTTACTCGTTTCACTCTTAATACAGTAGTGTATACAGTATTTTGATGAGGATGTATATTCTTGAAAAAATCATACAATACTACCGTCTTCAATCTAGGTTTTCCTCTCTCAGTGAGTTACACTGTGGCTACATTTATTGTTTTAATAAAGTATTCGATAATTTCAAATATGCGATAAGATATTTTAAGATTAAGTTAAGGTATTACAGTGCACAGAAATACACATTTTCATTTTCTACATTAAAATTTCGACTTCAGCCTCAATCTTACCACATATTTACTGTTGAATGTTATTATAAAGTTCGGGATTAAAATATTTTCTTAAAAAATATTTAGCAATTTTGTCATTAACTCTGCTCCTTAGTTAACTCCTTAGAAATTTAATGAATTGAATTTGCTATATAAATATTTGAATAATATAATAATTGAATAGGTTATGTTACAACCACAATAACCTTTAAATAAATCTAAATTTTTGGTACATTGTTGTTTATGCTCTGTATTTTGAAAAACTTTATGAGATATTCTATGACTGTTTATCATTAAGCCAATTTTATGCAAATTAGTTCTAACTGTCAGTTATGCTATTTTCCACGAATATATAAATTTTCTTGTTAGTAAGTTTAATTTTGTATATTCTTTCAATAAATCCAAAAACCTTTGAAAAAAAGTAACACTTTTCTATATTCTGTGTACTATAATACCTTAAACAGGTGCATTTAACATCCATTCATGAAAAAATTGTTATCGTCTTTCAAGTTTTAATGTAAATTAATATTACAATCAAAATTACCTTAAGCAACTGCAATTAACATGAAAAAAAAATCCTTCATTAACAAGTTTGAAAAAAACACTTCATATATGCACGTCATATTTAAAAAGTATAAGTTAGATGAGACTTTTTTTGATGTTGTTTTGTGAACTTTCCACCCACAAATATTGGTTTTGAACAAAATTAAAAATATATTTTTGGCCAATTAGCGCACCCACTGCCACGATCATAATAGAAATTTCAGAATTTTTTTTAAAAATGTTTATTTTAAATTTGAAATCTCCAAAGATACGTATATTTCTTCCTAATTATGTAAATTTGAAGCATTTAAATCATCCCATTTTACAATCTCCAATAAAATACATTTTTATTTTCTCCTTTGTTTAGATATTTTTGGAAAAACTATTTGCTAAATAAGACATATGTATTTTTATTCCACGGCCTCCTCTGATCTCTAAAAAGGATTAAAAAGAAGTCTAACTAACTGCTTGTCCATTGCCCTGTGGGTCTTGTGTTTCATTTTGACAAGTAGAAGCGTAGCTTCCATGCCAAACAAAGGTTTTTTACTATGGGTAATTAAATGTATTTCATATACAATATGGAGAAAAGGAAGTGTGACGTCACGTTGCCTGGTTACCGGGATTCGCTGGGGCCAAACAAACCTTGGTCGGCAATTTTGTTGTATTCCTAATGCACTGCAATTTTGTAGTACCTTTTAAAATCGTACCCCGGAACGTAGGCCTAAGCTATGGGGTGCCATACGCAACAAAAGTCAATGTTAAAATCAAAATATAATTGTAAAATTCAATGTCTAATTTATTAAAACGTAGGCGTAAATTTCTCAAAATGTAGATCTAGTTTTTCAAAATGAAGTTCTAATTTTTCAAAACGTAGTTCAAATTTTTCCAAATGTAGCTCAAATTTCTTTAAAATGTAATTCAAATTCTAAACGTAGGTCTGACTTGATCAAACGCCCTCTCGAAATTATATTTCAAAACGTAAATCAAAAACCAGCCTGGTCTGAAATGCATTTTACAACAACACTAGAAATAGAATTTTGCTGCGTATGGCACTAGATTTGCGAAATGTAAATCAAAACTAATCAGCCAAGCATGACGTGGACCTGTTCCATTAAAGATGGGGGAAACATTTTTCGCTGCAGTCCAATGCCGTGAACAACGCTTCCCAGTGCGTCTGCTAATTTTTAATGGCAGGGTACCGCGATCACGAGCCCTATGCTTGGCATTATAGGTTAGGCTTATGTGGGCTAGGATTTGCAACAAGTTCTTGGACGAGGCCTCTATACTATAGTAGAAGGACCAGGCCTCTATACTATAGTAGGAGGCCTGGTCCTAGTCTAGCCTATAATATAGTAAAATTCTGTATAAGTAGTCATTATGATTACAGGTTTACATTGTACCAAGGGCAATATTAACGATCGCATTTATTTTTCATTGAAAATAAAAAACAAAAAGACTAAAAAAAAATTAACTTAAAGCCCCATTCCCGGCAAAATTTCACTAAAAACTGACTTTTTTTTTTAGAAAATATGCATTTGCATTACTCCAATTATTATAAATCATGGAAAAATATTGGCATTAA
>NW_022731638.1:812668-818676 GCF_011630105.1 Anneissia japonica
CATTAGACTGAAATATATTCTTCATTTCAACATTAATTTTACCGACTCACTTCGCAGAAAAAAATAATAAATGTTCCGTATATACTCAAATGTTCGTCCTCGGCACCTTAAGCCAACATTGTCAAAATGACAGATTAATGTTACTTAAGAACATGAAATTTTACAAAATTCGTAAATTTTGAATTGCTATAACTTTTCATTTTCTTGGTCAATTTTCACAAATCAAATTGCAGTTTATAGAAGCATTTAACAAGCTCGCGGTAAAAAAAAAATCAAATGTAACAGACATTGCGAAGTACCCAAAATTAATAAAATAAAAACTAACACCATAAAACGAATGGCACGCACAGACTAATAATTGGCGGCTGTACTCGCAACTAGTATCGGTTTGTCGATGCCACAGTAAAGATCAAAGGACTGTACGCACGCGCTATGTTCGAGAGCGGAGATGTGCGTCCTTTTGTTGAATTACCTTGTTTCTAGCAACGGAAAATATCATGTCGGCCGTTTTTATGTGTGATAACAGAACCTAAATAGAGGTAAGGCTAGGCCTAGCCTAGCAGCGTTGGATAGGCTAATGTTTTCGGCGCCTACGATATTTCTTCTCACGACCTGCCGCAAAATCAAACATGAAAATTCATCCGCATTTATTTTTTGTGTGGAACACAAAAAAAAAATCAAATTTTTAGTCTTATTTTACATTTTTTTCATTCTTAGGAATGTCTAAATTCACTTAAACTAGCAATTCCGTATTATATTTATAAATCTTTATAACATTATACAAAAATTAGATTTAAAAAAAAAATTGAAATATTCAAAAAAACTATACACTTCAAAAAAAATTTAACTTAAAACACACTACTGCAGTGGATTTGTGCGCTTTATAAATTTTATTAAATATTATTATTATTATAACAAACATTGCGATATGATATGAAGTTTACGAGAATAATTGGTACGGTATAGGCCTACTTGTACTGTATTTTCTGAAGCGCCGTTCGTTTTTGGGGTTGCTACAATCAGCAGTTGTTTTATCAGTGGCGTCACGCTCGGGCGCTGACGGGGGGGGGGGGTGTGAGCGCCAGGGCCCCAGGCGCGAGGAGCCCCGACATTGTAATTAAAAAATATATATAATATAAACTATAATACCGTAGTTTCATTCAATGGGGCCCCGACAGTTTTAAACAATAAAAGCTGGGATCTGATGTTTGAGATCATGCTTCTGATTTTGTGATCAATCTGATCAATCTGCTTTGCAGATTGATCACACAGTTAATTTTTCAATCTCAAGCAAATTTTAAATAGCATCCAAAGTCCTCTTTTTGGGAATGTAAGGAAATAGATAGTGCTTTCCTTTGTTGGATCGATTGTAACTCCTGATTGTAGCAACTCCAAAACGAATGCCACTTCAGAAATACAGTACAGTATACCAATTATTCTCTCAAACTGTATATCCTATCGTGTTGTTTGTGTTTTAAGTTAACTTTATTTATTTATTTTTTTTAAGCTTACAGGTTTGGAATAATTTAAAATCCTTAAGTTAAATTATTTAAAGTTTTCTTTTTATTTTCAATGAAAAATAAATGCGATCGTTAATATCAATTTTGGTACAATGTAAACCTGTAATCATATGACTTCTTATACAGAATTTTACTACCGTATATTATAGGCCTAGACTAGGACCAGGCCTCCTACTATAGTATAGAGGCCTAGTCCAAGACCTTGTTGCAAATCCCAACCCACATAAGCCTTGCCTATAATGCCAAGCATAGGGCTCGTGATCGCGGTACCCTGACCATTAAAAATTAGTAGACGCACTGGGAAGCGTTGTTCACGGCATTGGACTGCAGTGAAAAATGATTCCCCCATAACTAAATGGAACAGGCCCACGTCACGCTTGGCTGACTAGTTTTGATTTACATTTTGTGTGTCTGTGCCATAAGCAGCAAAGGTCCATGTTCTAGTGTTGTAGCCTGGTTGTAAAACTGCTGAAATGAACTTTAGCGGGAAAAAAGTAAAGGAAAATTAATTTTTGGTTTTTCTGAATTGGCATACCCTATAGTTTCTCAGAAAAAAAATCCCCATGCCTAGGGCTTGGGCAATTTTTTTTACAGCACTTTGAAATTTTGGCCTAAAATACCCTATTTTAAACTATTTAAAATGGGGGTAGGGGAAATAAATTTATGTTTTTGGTCACTTTTACGTATACTGTGGATATGAAATGTAACAACAACTTGGCTATATAGTTACTCATCACTCTCATTAAAAAATTTGATCGGAATGATGACGTCATCATGACAAATTCCAATATGGCGTCCATTATGGTGGGGAAAACTATGTTTTTAGTGTAAAAATAATTTTATTGTTATCAAAGAAATCTCGATACAATATTATACATACAGTACAGCAATATAAAAAAAAAAACATATAGGCCCTATATATAATTAATGAACTAATACAAAGTTAACCCAACGAAAAAACGAACTAGTAAAATTTTCCTTTAAAATACCAATTTTTGGGTCGGGGTATGGGAGACATGTTTATGTTTTAGTCACTTTCAGGGGTTTTTAGTCACTTTTAGGGGTTTTTTTTCTATAACTGTGAAAACTGACAGACCTTAGTTAAATACTTACCCATTATAGTCGTTCAGTGGCGGCCCCAGGGGAGTGGGCCGACTAGACCATCTGTCAGAGTCCCGGAATAAACGTCCCTGGGCTTATGGGATAGTTTGTTTATTTTAGCTTAGTATGGCCCAAAATTTTGTTTTTAAGCCAATTATTAGGGATTGGCCATCAAAATAATGTTATATGGAAAAGGAAATCTTTATTTGTGGTGTGGCGACCTTGTCGTGGCATCGGACCATGGAGGTATTATAGTTCACTATAATACCTCCATGATCGGACGAAGGGAGTCTAGGCCTGTCTGACGGGAATTCCCCATCTCCCAAGCAAATTTGGAATAATGACGTCAACACACCAAATTCCAATACTACGGAAATCAAAATTAAAGGAAATATTTACCTATTTAAATTTAATCTTTCTACACTACATTTTTCTTCTATCATCATTATTATACTATTATGTTGTTACTTTATAATATTATTAATATAGTATATAATTATTCTTATGCGTTTAAAAAAAATTATAGTTTATTCACATTAATATTAGCGTTAGTACTGTTTTTCTTACTATAATGATGTCATCATTATTATTATCATCATCATCTTCCTCATTGTCATCTCCATCCTCATTATAATCCCCATTATAAAGAGGATGTTGATGATGAGGAGGAGAAAAAAAGATGATGAGGATGAAGGCGAGGATGAAGATGATGGTGATTATGATTGATAATAATGGTTGTTGATAATAATGATTGTGATGATGGTGATGAGAATGATAGAAAATGATTGATGAGAATGATGATGATGATGAATGATGAGAATCATCCCTCTCATCCTCCCCCTCGTCCTCATCTTCATTCTCGTCCTCCTCCTCATCATCATCCTCATGATGATGATGGTGACTGATGATGAAGAGGATGATGATGATGATGAAGACAGTAATCAGGATGATGATGAGGATGACGATAATAATGAGGATGATGGTAATGATGATTATGGTAATGATGATTATGGTGATGAAGATAAGAATGATGATGGATAGGATGAGGATGATGCGGTTGATGAGGAGAAGAAAGATGATGAGGTAGATGATGATTAATAATGGGTGATGAGGAAGAAAATTATGCTGATAAAGATGGTGAGGATAATGATGATAATACGGAGGAGGATTAGGAATTTGATGATGATGAAGATAAGGATGATGATGATTATGGTTGTTGAGGAGGATGATCGTGATAATGATGAGGATGATTGATGAGAATGATGTTGATAAGGTTAATGATGACAATTATGAGAAACATCCCCTCCGCCCCTCATCCTCATCTCCATTCTTGTCCTCCTCCTCTTCATCATCATCCTCATGATGAGAATGATGATTGATAATGATGGTTAATAAGGATGATGATGATGTGGTTGATGATGATGAGGACAAGGATGATGGATGATGATGATAGATGATGATTGTAATGAGGATGATGATAATGACAATGATGATGATAATGAGGACTATGATGATGAATGAGTGATGATGATAAGGAGGATAAGGATGATGATGGATGAGGATGTTTAGTAGGATGAAGGTGATGGTGATGATGATAACGTTGATTTGTGAGAATGGTGATGAGGGTGACGTGACAATGATGGATGAGGATCAATGCCATAGCCGGGATTTTCAAACGGTGTGGGCCAGTATCAGGGTGGACCCACTTCACGTGTAAATTTAAACAATGTTGACCGGACCCATTTTACGCAAAAATATAAAATATTTGGACCCATTTTCTTATAATTTTTAACCATTTTTAACTAAATATGAGAAATCTGGATCCATTTTATGCATAAAATTACATAATTACCAAATTTTTAAAATGTGGACCTATTTGTTTGTGGACCCAATAGAAAAATTGTTTGGGACTGTCCCAATAGCTGGCTACGCCATTGATGATGACGAGGATGATGATGGATGAGGTTGAATATGATGATGAGGATGATAATGAAGAAAATGATTAAAGATTAGGAGGATGAAGATTATGAGGATGATGATAACGACGATAGATGATTGATGATGACGTGATGAAGATGAGGACGATGACGATGGATGAGTATAATGTGATGATGATGATGATGATGGTAATGATTACAACAATCGATGACTGTAAGGATGATTATGATGATTAGACAACAATGAGAATGATGATGATGAGGATGACGAATAGGATGAGGATGATGACGGATGGTGATAATACTGTAATGATATCAATAGTGGTAATAAAAAATGTATTAATAATATTATTATATAACAGTACTAACAATGTAATTCATTTCAATAATAAAATATAATTTTGAAATAACAAGTATACAGTATAGAAATATATAATATAATAATATTATTAATGATTTCAACAATAATAAAAAAGCATAAAATTTCTATTAAAGTAATAATATTTATATATATTCTATATGTGTACATTGCTTTGATGAGATTGTATTTTAAACAGTAGTAATAATAATAATACTAATAATCTTACAAAAATAACCATTTTCCCCGCAGGATAAACGCCATCTTGGAAATTGGCACTATGATCATTTCAATCAAATTTGATAAAGACAATAAAGAGTAACTAGTTAACTAAGTTTATTGTCAATTTTCACATTTATAGCAATAAATAAACTAGAAGTGACTAAAATAATGCCATAGTTTTTTTTTTCAGTTTACCCCGATCCGAGTCCAGAAATTGAATTGTTGGGTCCTTCAGAGCAAAATTTCGCTATTTCTTTTTCCAGTGGGTTTATATATTCTGATAGTATATGTATATATATATATATATATATATATATATATATATGTGTGTGTGTGTGTATATGTTTTATTTTATTATTGTATGTATAACATTGTTTTGAAATTGCTCTGATAACAATAAAGTTAATTTTACATTATAAAAATGTTTTACCGCCAAAATGGCAGCCATCTTAGAAAAATTTTTTGATGAAGTCATCATTCTGATTAAATCTTTTAACGAAAGTGAAGAGTAACTATTATCCAAGTTCTAGTTACATTTGATATACATAGCATATGTAAAAGTGACTAAAAACATACATTTATTTCCCTACCCCTATAGTGCTATAAAAATAGTTGCCCAAGCTCTAAGAATGGGGATTTTTTTCTGAGACACTATATGATATACTGATTCAGAAAAACAAAAAATAAATTTTCCTTTACTTTTTTCCCGCTAATTTTCTACTGCAACCAGGCTATTGTTGTAAAATGCATTTCAAACCAGGCTGGTTTTTGATTTACGTTTTGGAATAGAATTTGGAGAGGGCGTTTGATCAAGTTAGACCTACGTTTTGAATTTGAATTACATTTTAAAGAAATTAGAACTACATTTTG
>NW_022731638.1:820227-827012 GCF_011630105.1 Anneissia japonica
ATATTGGCTGGTTTTTCCAGATACAATGTAAATAAAAAAAAATATAATAATATTAATAATAAATATCATATCATATTTTAGTATTTATTTCATTTGCTGTATTTGTTATGTAGTAGAATGCGTAGGATTCATAACAAAACGAAATTAAAAACAATAAGAAACTTTAATACTAATAAAAATAATTGTTAATAAACTAATGTTACAGTAATTTAAATGATAAATTGGCTTGTTTTTTCCAGATACAATGTAAATAAATAAAAATAATAATATAATAATAATATTAATAATAATAATATAACATCATATCATATTTTAGTATTTATTTTATTTGCTGTATTTGTTATGTAGTAGAAAGCGTAGGATTCATAACAAAACGAAAATAAAAACCGTCCGATAATATTAATTGATAGTTTAGTAATAATATTATTAATTTTATTTGCTTTTAAGTAGGCTGTTGTTACTTATTAGAAATACAACAAAACATAAATAAAAAAAAGTATGATAAACCGATTGACGAACTTGCAATGATAATTAGGCCTAGTTATATTAAATATAGCGTTTCGAAACTCCATTGGCGTTCCATATATTTGTTGAAAACAAACCGCGACCGAAATGAAGCGCGACCGAAACGAAGAGCGACCAAAATGATCTGTATTCGTACGCGGATACTCACTGAAATACAGGCCTCTACTAGGCCTCTAGATTTTGGCTGAATAGTTACGAATGGCGTATTTACCATTTATGTAGACTTGTAAGTTATAATCTAACAACAGTAAATTACATAACAACTAATTTAAAAGTAATATTACTTGTGGGTATCGTCTCGTACGTACATTTCTTTACAAAAAAGTGATTTAACCACGACAGTATGTGTCGGCGGTGTACCGACATAAAGGCCTACGCTCCGGAAGTTTTAAAATGCTAATTTTTATAACTTATAATCCGAAAATTAAGGTAAACTTTACAATATATGGTAAATAGATTATTTAGTACTAGTGCCTTTCCAAAATAAAAGGGATGATGCAATATAAGTTACGGAAATAGCGATTTTAAAGAGGTACAAAACTCAGTGCACTAGAATACAACAAAATGGCCGATCAAGGTTTGTTTGGCCCAAGCGAAACAGGTAGCTAGGCAACGTGACTTATGACTTTTTCTCCCTATAGTCTTCTTGCAATATTTTTATATATTAAATCACCAGAAATGTTAGTTTACATTAGTTCACTAAATAACGCAGAAATATGTAATTTTGACGAGGTACATTTTCTTGGTATGTGTTTAAGGCAGAGTAGGGCAGGTGATATATCCTTCAATTCCTTTGGTTCTACTGTGTGAAACATAGGAGGTTCATTGATATCCACAGCGAAGGCATGAAAATGTGTATTAAATTCTTTAGTTGTGCATGTGCTAACAACAAAATGTACAACTCCTTGATCAAAAACTAAAATTGATGATATGTTTCCAAATATTGGCTTGCCTTCAAAAATATCCATGATAATATAATGGCCAGGGATATAGGAAGTACCAAACAATATAACCTCGGAAGCGACAAACACATTACTTTCTAGATCTAATCCTAATTGATAAGATAATATGATTGCGCCATCTAAAGCCTGCACTTTCATAACATCTCCTGATTTGCACTCAAAATTATTATTAATGATATTGGTGCCTGACCACATTGAGCAGTGATACAACTGAAGCCTTTTAGTAATAGTGAGGCAAATATTTTTGAAATTATTTACCACATGACCAATACGCTTACTAAAGTTATGTTTAACTTCGTATTTCAGACAAGATGCATTGCTTAATGGACCAAATTGCATCAGAGAGCTTGGATAATGAACCATGTGATGGTGCTTATTAATCATCATAAATTCTGGAAAAAGTTTCTTGAAATGTGTGTGGTGTTCAGTAATTAGGTATTTCAAATATACAACTTGTCCCACTTCTAGCTTTGGTGTAAAAATGATGTTCATGCACCTTAATAACAACAATAACAACTCATAGTGTTGATTTCCGACAGGTATCATGTCCCCTATAAGAAAAGGCATCATCCTTAAAAGACACCACATTTGACAAGCTTTTTAGGCAAGTTTATGGTCTGTCGTGTTTAGCAAACAGGATCTGATAACTGTTGAGGGTTTTATTTTTCAAATCAATATACATATAATTAAATTCCTTCATTCTTTCACTAACTACATTAAGGGTAATGAGTCGGTCTTCGGTATTTAGGTGCTTTAAAACCAATTTTACTTCAAAAGGTGCTATCCCTTCCAATATATCATGCATTATATCAAAGCTGTGACATGTGACACAATGAAAATATCTCAATTCATTTAAAATACAGTCTGTCCGGACTCCTGTAGCAGGGTTATTATTTCCACCAGCTTCTTCTACCTGAATGTCGTGCTCATCTATTGTCCTGAGTTCAAAATCCTCTTCATCAAAATGAACCTGAATCATTTCTCTGTCTGACATGCATGCTCTACAAAGCTTATTTGCTATGGTGACATAAACCCAAACATATCATGTAATGCAAGCGAGTCCCCTGCCGCAGATGTCAGGGTACCCCGTACACAGGTAGGTCCAGTATCTAAATTAAGCATGATACCTGTGTCTGATTCAAGTTGTTTAATTTCTTCTACAAATGGTCGGAGAATTGGTTCAAAACCGCCTTTTTAAGGTCTTCTTAATAGGCGACAGCCAACAGGGGAATGAATTTACTAATTGAATTAACAGCTCGTGAAAGATTTTTTAAGCAAAAATTAAACATAGCTAATTTATGTACTGTCCTCTTGGACCCAATTGGGTTGACAACCTCAATATCATCATAATATAGTTGCAACCTAAGAGCATTGGGATATTCAAAAAACATGCCATGGTTTTTGTACTAAATCCCATCTCCATAAGTTGATAATCTTTGTTTATTAATATTGGCATGTTGTTCACTTTGTATCATCTCCCTCACAATTGGATTTTTGAGAACTTCTTCAAGTGTCTCAAGAAGTGGAACATACTGAAATGATTCAGTCACAATTTTTTGTTTCACGGTTCCTGTAGATCTATCGAAAATCTGGTCATACCGTACTGTACCAATTGACTTTGCTATAGGACAAACCATATGCATATTCTTGCAAAAGTATTCATTCTGTTGATACACAGTTTCTAACCCATTATATGGGTTGCATAACAGGTTAAATTGTTCCATCAGATCTTGAGACTGAACATCTTGAGACTGTATGTCAACATTATTCGCCAATAAAGTTTGAAGCACTTGGTCTTTCAATATTCCCAGGTTATTTTCGAAGATCATTTTACTGTCATTCATAACATTTTGTCAAACCAGTAACAGTAAGTGATGGTGAAGACTTCATCTGTAAAATAAATGTTGCTACTTCTAACTTAAGCTTTTCTTCATCCAACTTAACCTGTGGTATTTCATCAATCACCTCATTATCCTCATCAGCAAGTGCATCACTCATTCCATCATCATCTATACCATTATGTATGCCTTCAGGCTTACCGCCATTTATTTCTATGTATTCAACATTATATGCAGGGACATCAATATTATTGCCAATATGGAATCGGTTAATGTGATGAAGGAAAGAATCCATGCGGTTAAAAGTCTGCATACAAAAATTCTGGTGACAGGTAAAATGTTCGAAATTGCCAAGTTGTTGAAAATTTCTTAAGTGGTATGCAAGAGTTATGGTACTGTTTAATTCTTTAAGACATTTAAAACATACAACCATCTTTGTTTCAGCTTGCGATATACTACTTTAAACAACACAGTAGTTACTTACTTGCTTAGGTTTTCAGCACATTTATTCTCCAATTTTGTTGATGTTGTCTTAAGCCTTGCCCAGAAACTTCTAAGTAATGAGCTGGCAGTGTATGTATTTATGCCATAAAAAAAAGCATCAAAGAAATTGTAGAATGTGTGGACACATCCAGAAAATTCAACACTGAAAATATAGTGAATTTTAAATAGAAGGTCAAATGCTGCAAGAGCTGTTGTTCCGGCAGGCACACTGGTATTGTCGCATATGACATAGTAATCTGTTGGGTTTATGGGCGTCCCAAGACATAGCAGAAAAGGTTCAGCATATTTATCATCCTTGGTTTCAGCAAAAAACATTACATCAGTACCAATCTGTAAGAGGAAATAAACACTTTATTTCACTTGCTAATACTAAATTATATTACTAATTGCAATTACATAAGTAAGCAATGCTTGTTAAAATAGTGAAATGCAGAAAATAATTAATGATTAAAATTAAAATAATAATAAAGACAGGTTATCAAATTATCGAGAATGACAATAATTGTGAAATATATGGTTAAGTTTGAATATGGTGAATGTGGAGCAGTTCTGTCAAGGTTCGTGTCTGATGGGTTGTGGGATGATTTTTGGTGGTACAGTAATTTTTCAACATGCGCGGGCAACATGAGACAAAGAATTAATTTTGTTTGGCCCTTACGCACATTTTGAGTAAGTCTTAGTGTGACAACATGCAAAAATGAATACCGAGAACATGTAAAAAATTTGGTACATTATCAAAATAAAATTATATTTACTGGTTTGTGTTGGAAAACGTAATTTACTGCATCAACCCTGCTACTTGCAGACTTTTTCCCTTTTTTAGAAGAATATGCATTAGATGATGGCAGCATTGCTACAAGGAGTTTAAGTGCACATAGGTCAACTGCAAATGAGAGAGAACATGGTAAAAAATTCAGGTTTGGATACTGATCAGCATACAAAATTTTCATCCACCTCATACCATACCCCTAGGCTAGTAAGCCTAGAGCATACCATACCCTTAGGCTAGTAAGCCTAAAGCAGACCATAATCCTAGACTAAGACACAGCTGACTGAGTACTAGTAGCATGAATCCATGGTGTATAATGACAGGGCATAGATAGCTCCGCTACAAGCCTTCCAGAGCATTGCTCCTTTGAGCTTCTCTGTAAGATAAGATCGCGCAAGGCTGCATGTGTAGGCAATTTGTTGGCAGCAGTGACAAGCAGGGGTAAGAATATCAAATGTTGTTTTCCCTCTGGAAATAAATCATGTGTTGGGATTTAGAGGGTTATCCTGATATCAACATTGATGACTTGTCTTGATGCACTAAATCTTGTCTTGTTTTGCGTTTTTGTTTCTCTGTATTCTGTTTTTTCTGGTTTGTGATGTTGTTATATTGATATCTAATCAATCAAATCAAAAATCAAAATTCTAAACAATTTCCAATTTACATAGTAAGTTCATATCCTAGAACACAGGCACAGTAAACTGTAAGTTCAACTGAAAATAACATTATATTTACCATCATCCCACTTCTGGTGGGCTGACAACAACAGTCCAGCTTGAGAGCTCTCAGGCACTTTCCGGGCAACCTTCATGATAGCACCCAAAAAATCAACTTTCCAATTAGTTAACAACGAACTGCTAACATCTTTACCAAATTGTAGTTCGAAATCCAAAACAATCTAATAAAATGAATGAAAAATACTGTAGGTTTCTGATATTAATTATAATATACAGTTAAACTTGCCTAATTAAATTGTGCCTATAAAGTCGAATAATTTCTAAGTCGATCTTATTTTACATGACAAATTGTGTTGTTTTCCATTAAATAACAATCTGTAAGTCAAATTTTATGCAAGTCAAAACAATATTTCAATGGCATTTTGGATTCGACTTAGGCAAGTTCAACTGTATAAAGCCTTTAGATGTTCTTTTAAAAAATTGCAAACTCAACTAAATTGATTAATATCTATTACACATGATAATGAAATAAACTTTATCTAAATCTTACCAAAGATGGCATGTCCCTGTATCTTGGGAAATGACTTAGAGCATCAGTAATTGTTAGTCCATGCATTATATTTTTGCGGTGGTTTCTTGTGTTCTTAAAGTATGTTCTCATTTGAGAAGTGTTTTCTCTTGAGGGGGGATGGTGTTTCATCCATTCCACCTGAATAAATAAATAAAATGACATCTTGTACTGACAGTAAAATAAATATTTTTAGCAGAATGAACATTAAATGATAACTATTTTCAGGTGTGCCTATCAAAATAAACATTTTTACAACATGTTTGCTGTTAAGATTTATCATATTTATTGTTTCACTGCTTTTAAACAAAACTGCAATGGCTATGGCCTTTATTATTAGAAAACGAGAGAGGGTCACGGAAAAGTACTAATTCAATTACATATATTGACTTTCCCATGACTGTATATTGTAATATAATTGTATAAAAGTTAATTAATAATAATAATTAATATTCAGTAAAGTTAGCCAGGCCTGGAGAAGGGGCTTAAGCCATGATTTTACAATAGACTCTGCATATGGCCTAGATTTATATAAACAAGGATTAGACTACAGTGGGGCTGGGTAGCTGCCACCAAAAGTTTTAGGATTTTAAATTTACTTTCAACTGTGGAAGTGATTTTGAAAGTTTGATGTGACATTCAAAAAATTGTTGACTTGAATTTTGAAAGTGTGCCATGGTTTTAAAAGTGTGCAGTGAATTTTGAAAGTGTGCCGTGGTTTTAAAAGTGTGTGGTGAATTTTTAAAGTGTGCCACGACTTTTTAATTCAAGTGTGTCAGGTGGTTTTAAAAGTTGTAGCCGTGAATTTTGAAAGTGTGCCGTACTATCACTAGTGGAACTTCATTTATTTCAAATGTATTCACTAGATAAGAAAGCGACTCTTATATATTACTACCTTCTTTAACACATCGTCAGTCAGTTGATCATCTGCAACTTCTGTCC
>NW_022731638.1:827127-834452 GCF_011630105.1 Anneissia japonica
CTTCCAATACAAGTTTTTTTTTAAGTTACATGATGTGGTGAAATCAGTCAAAATAATATACAAAATATCAAAACTAGCTGTTTTTGACAACATTTTTGGCTCTAGATATCCTCATACTGTAATTACCAAATAACTGTACTGTACTGTAGAAAGGCAAAGCAAATCTGTAAAATTTAAAAAAAACATGTTTTTTATTATTATTTTTTATTGCCTGGTAGCTTTTCAATTCAACGTACATGTCCCTCTGCATTAGGCATATGGTCCTTGGATCTTTGTCCTTTTCCACTTGTACTAGCAGTGTCGAGTTGTGAAATGTCATGACAAAATGATTGGAGGTCACTTCGATATATTGAAAAAAAAATATTTTATATGACAACAATATAAATTTACTGTTTTTGATAAATTTGACTAATTTCATTTATGGTCACATAAGCAAAGAAAAGTTCCATCATAACAATTTTGGGTCTCTGAATCTACTTGCAATAAAAAAAAAAAAAGAGAGAGAAATCATGATACATACAGCAAATCCTGTATAAAGCGATGTCGAATTCCATATTTCTGTACAAGTTAATTTTGCTTTGCTTTTATTTTACTTTTCTATTTGCTGGGCCTTGATCATTGAACAGCATATGCATTCCAGCATACATTTTATCACTTAACAGTGTTTTGTGATTAGCAGAATTTATCTGGAATAGTCTTATTTATTTTTATATGAACATCTGCCTTGTGTGTCTGATGCATGCTCAATATGATTTAACAAATTTAAAAATATTTAACTTACAAGTCATGTCCACAATTCTCCACCATGAAGGCAACTACTATGTTTATGAGCGTTCTTCTGTTACAATTTGTTGGCATCTGTTCACTTTTGAGGTCCTTCAATACAGCAGCTCCTTTCACATGATTGCTCAAAATATCATGAATATTGAAATCCTTAATTAATAAATCACAATTTATGAATTTTTACAGTTATATGATAAAGAACTATTGTGGATAAATAGAACATTGTTACTTTTAAAAAAAAGGTTCACTGAATAATCTCAGATAAGATTGTATAATAAAACATACTCAAATATTTAAATGCATGCATTTCAATACGTGAAGTACTATGTATTATACTATGTTTAATATTGTTACTTTTTCAATTAAAAACTGGCGAAAAATTCAATTTTCATCCTTCACTGACACCACTTGCTCCTATCTCCCAGATGATTTAAAACTCCTCTCAGTTATCCTACAGAAGTGAGCAATTTGAGGTGTCACAAACTTTACAGCGAAGGGTAATAATAATTTTAAACCATTATAACCAAAATTCCCTATATATAGTCATAGCTTGCTGTGACATTAAATGCTTCCTAGCCCTATCTCACAAGTAACAATTAAACTTATAAGCACTGCACCATGGCCTACACCAAAATTGAAATTTGTTTTGATTTTGCTTAATACATAAACTTGGCCTGGTCCACTTTGGGTAGCTGCCACTTGATCTTGTACACAAACTTGTTGCCTTTCGTAGTGCTGGAGTACATATTTGCCTGTCAGTAAAATCAGATTGATCAGATTGCTGGGCAAGTCCTTGTGAATTTTCCCACTCCATGTCTACAGCATTATCTGTAGAAAAGAAATATGAAACTATATATTAACTCAATTATAGCAAACATTAAATTTAACTTACAATTTGCACTGTTTTGCAAACAACCTCATGTGATATTCAATAATGTGGATCAAGTAGACTGTGAGTAGTAGTAGGCAAGAATTTTATTACTGTAGTACTCCGATGAACTAGGCAATTTTTTTTACAATTTTAAACAGGGAATTTACTAACATGAAAATCATGGAAAGTTGCATAAAACAGCCACATTTAATATTAAAAATTATGCTATTTTAGTATTTATTAATATTTTGCAATTGTCAGGTGCTGTATTTACTAATGTTATTACTGATTTTATCTATGACTCCTTACTGCATCTGGAAAAAGTTCTTTCGTTTTCAATGTTCCATTGGTTGTCAATAAATTATTCTGAGTCTAATTCCATAATTGTTGATGAAATACCCTAGGACCAAGTCTTTCTGAGTGTCCGGCAAGCACATGGCTATATATTACGGCCTAGGGCCAGGCTAGTGGCCTATATAGGCTATCGCCTGGCCTAGGCCTAGGCTAGTCTAAAAAAAAAGCCGCCGTAGCACCACACGCCGGCCAGGCCCTGTAGGCCTATGTGTATTTGTCACTCCTCACTCACTCACACAGTCGCATCACACTCAGTCACGGTGAAAACCTTTTATGTTGACTTAAAATTAAAGTTTAAAATTACCTTCAAATATTTGCTGTATTTCTGGGCCAAAATGGTTATCAGTTATGAAGCCATGGACACTGGCAAATGCTACGTCTTCCAAAAGCTCATCCATTATTAACGACATGCGGCCAGCAAAATGGAAGGCAAGAGAATCATCGAAAGAGGCGCGAATCGTCTGTCATGTTGGAAACCAACTTCTGAATGGTTGGGATACAGAGAATGATAATTTCTGATTGGTCAAAGTTTCATAATTATTTGGGCACTTCTTCTGTCGAGTGATTAAAAGCCATTGCTGGACCGGACAAAAGAGTGAGTTGTCACTCGTATGGAGCGAAAGTTATTTCACTCTCGATTTTGAGTGAGTTGTTCACTCTTTTGCATTTAGAGAGTAAAAACGTTAAATATGTGATATTCGCAATGCGATCAAAATGATGGAATATTCTTACTTTCTAAGGAGCTGGAGAAATTGAATTGTATAGTTATTAAGGGACATTAAGAAATTTTGATTTCATTTACCACTATTTTGTATTTGCAATTGACAATATTGCTTTTTCTTCAAAATAAATAAAATGATTGATGTGTTAAAATGAAATAAACGTTTTGTTTAATCATTGCAGTAAAAATATTTTGTACTCTACGTGCAATTGAAAAGTTTTATTTTCAGAAAAGGAGTAATTTGTTGAAATGTACACCTAGCTCATGGTCATCGACTCAGCCAATATTCAAACCAGAGTTTGAAGCCAAGTCAGAAATGTGTGGCCTTCATATTTGTTCTCTCTGGGCCATGTCAGCTAAACCATACAGGCTCCCATATGGGCAAACCAATATGCCATCCATATGAACGAGAAAATATGGCCCTCACATATAGGACACCTATATACCACCCATGTGCAGTTGATGGGTACCATGTTTGTCCCACATGGGGATCTGCCACTTTGGTGGAGAATACGAGGGGCCCATATGGGCAAACCCATATTACATACATATGGGCAAACCCATATTACATCCATATGGGCCAGAAAATAAGGGGCCCCATATACAGTACCACCCATGTGCAATTGCATATGGGTACCATGTGAGAATCCCATATGCCACCCATGTACAAATGCATAAGGGTACCATTTTGGCCTCATATGGGTTCTCTGAAACATGTGGGCCCTACAGAATGCAGAATCCGGAGGTTGCCTTAAGGGCTAGTCCATACATACCCATGGGTTGGGAAATATAGGTTCCATATGGTCCGCAAATGGGTTATACCTGCGCTATGGGTTAAACCACATGGGCCCCACATGGGGCTTGGGTGCAGAATCTGGAGGTTTCCTCAAGTATAGGCCATATGGTACCCATGTAAAAATGCATGTGGGTACCATATTGGTCCCAAATGAGTAACATCTGGGATATGGGATAATTCAGATGGGCCCACACGGATCTTGGTTGCAGAATCTGGAGGTTTCCTCAAGGATAGCACATATGGTACCCATATGGGTCAGAAAATATAGGTCCCATATGGGAAACCCATGTAAAAATGCGTATGGGTTCCATATGGGCCCCAAATGGGTTATATCTGGACTATGGGCTAAATCAGATGGGCCCCACATGGATCTTGGGTGCATATAATCCGGAGGTTTCCTCAATGATAGCACATGGTACCCATATGGGTCAGAAAATATAGGTCCCATATGGGAAACCTATATGCCACCCATATACAAAATAATGTGGGTTCCATGTGGGCCCCAAATGAATTATATCTGGGCTATGTTGGCTAAATCATATGGGTCCCACATGGAACTTGGGTGCAGTTTCCGGAGGCTTCCTCAAGGATTGCACATATGGTACCCATATAGATCTGCATATGGGCACCATATGGGTCCCTTATGGGCTTGTTACCTGGGTAGTTTGCACATGGCTATATAATACGGCCTAGGACCAGGCTAGTGGCCTATATAGGCTAGCCTGGCCTAGGCCTAGGCTAGGCTATAAAAAAAAAAGCCGCCGTAGCACCACACGCCGGCCAGGCCCTGTATGTGTAGTTGTCACTCCTCACTCACTCACACAGTCGCATCACACTCAGTCACGGTGAAAACCTTTTATGTTGACTTAAAATTAAAGTTTAAAATTACCTTTAAATATTTGCTGTATTTCTGGGCCAAAATGGGTTATATCTGGGCTATGTGGGCTAAATCATATGGGTCCCACATGGAACTTGGGTGCAGTTTCCGGAGGTTTCCTCAAGGATTGCACATATGGTACCCATATAGATCTGCATATGGGCACCATATGGGTCCCTTATGGGCTTGTTACCTGGGTAGTTTTCCCTACTTTGCTATGGACAATTAATAATTATGATGATAAAGAAGATAATGATGATGATGAGGAGGAACCTGTGCAAGATTAATTAACAGGCCCTTTGATGTGAAGTGTCAAGCGAGACCCGTAGCCTAAGTTACGGTTGGGAATTTGGAGACATTATCGTCGTCGTCAAATGTTCAATGCAACACGGACAATAGATGATTTATGATATCTGTTTTGTTAAAGAAAGTAATAAAAAATAAAGACATTTATCTGTCTGTGGAAAATATAACATATGAATCATACAAAATAAAAAGAATTCAAATAAAATAAAAATATGTAAAAAACATCTACACTAATTCAAAATGGAATATTCACTGCCTGTTGAAAACCAGTTTTAGTATTGCAGGGTTTCTGAATGCTTTACAGTACAACCAATAATCGTATTTCTGATAGATTGCTGATTAAAATGTACAATATTTACTATTTTATATTCAGTACATTCTCAAATGTTATGTAAAATGTTGTTAAATATATATAGTATAATAGATAATTTTGTCTGTTAATTTCTGCAGATATTCAAATTTTTGGAAATTACGTTTTATGCATGCACCGACATGAGAACTTTAACCTAACTTTGATATGTATATGTTTTATGTTGTTTGTTGAATAGACTTCTTTAATACTAATATTAGTCTAATATGACCACAACATAAGGAAGTTCCCTCTGTAAATGTTTAACACAATATTGTACAGAGAATTTCGATTGTTTATCAATATCATCATGTTAGATTCAAATCACGTTTTATGCAAGCACCGACGAGGAAAGATTGAACATAATAATTTGATATGTACCGGTACATGTTTTCTGTTATGTGTTGATTGGTCTTAGTTAATAATATTACAGTTTAATGGCTTAATGTTATTATTATTACAGTTTAATGGTTTACAATAATATTACAGTTTAATGGCCCCGGAACCCTGTACCCTTACCTGGGGCCCTTGGCGTCCCCCTAGCCCCATCATCAGTGCTCGCGCTTCGCTCGCAACCTGATCACTTCAATTCTCGTGGCTACGGCCCTGACATGTCATACAATACCGTACTGTCCTTGAGCCAATAGAAATTCTTTCCTTATTATTATTATTAGGCCTATTATTATTATTTGGTGCTTACACCTAGTTTATTTGCGCATTATAAATTGACTTATTATTATTATTATTATTATAAAACATAGATTTTTTTCTCATTTTCTAACGAACATTACAGGTTCCCTTTTTGAGTTGAGCAACCAAATGTTGATTGACGTCTGTATACGTGCGTCTGTAAAGTTTCATTGAAACCCACCCTCGAGCATGAAAAAAATCGCCTGCATTCGTGAATTCTGTATGTAGGCGTATGATGAGAGGTAGACACTCTTAATGGAGCGACGTTCTAGTTATCTTTATGCTAACCACGAAGATGTAAACCTTAAAACTACTGTAATATAACCACATTTAAACTCCATCTAATTTAACGAAAACAATAAGATACCTAATGAGGCCATTTTATAAAATAAAGTTTTCTGAAGGTTAACTACAGAATTTACAGTACACTTAATGTGTTATAGGTTGTAAAAAAAATCTTTCGAATAAAAAATCTTTCGCTTGACATTAGGAATTAATCATTTGTGAAACAAAATGATAGGCTATGTTAAGTGTTATATTGAACAGTGGCAGATTCAATGGGGAACCGAATCAGCACGGGACCCCATCCTCCTATTTTTTTTTTTTTTTCAAAATTTAAAAAAAAAAAAAAAAAATGGAGAAAACAGACAAAATTGTATTCAATTTTTATTCCGAGAGTGCCATTTCCGGCCATCTAGAGGTGCCATAATCATACTTTTTTCTTACCTGAGCCCTAACAGTTGTGGGGCTAAGGCGGGGTTGGACATTCTATTTGCGCAAGAATCTCCATGGAACCCCTCTATTTCGACTTCCTGGACCCGCCACGGTTGGAGTATCATGATTTCCGGGCTACATAGAAGGGTAATTTTTATCCATCAGGGGAAAAGTGAAGTTTTCGACAGGGAACCCATATCAAGGATAACCCTCATGATAAATAATCCATTGAGGTCGTGGAAGCAATCGCGACTTCGACTTTGTTCGGAAACCTGTGGCGCGTTCAAGGGAGGTGGGGGGAGGTAAATTGTTCAATTGTTTTTTTTTTAATGGAGATATAAGGGAAATTATATTCAAATTTTAAGTCTGAGAGTGTAAATTCCGGCCATCTAGAGGTGCCATAATCACACATTTTCTTACCCCAACCATGGTGGGACTGAGGTGGTATAGATTCTCCATCTGCTGGAGAACCCAGTGGCGGATTCAAGGGACCCAGCAGGCCCGCCCCTACCCCGCTAAATTGTTCAATAAAAAATGGAAATATAAAGATAATCATAATCATATTCAAATTTTATGTCTGGAAGTGCAATCCAACCATGGTGGGGCTGAGGTAGTATAGATCTTCTATCTGTGAAAGTACCCCCCACCCCGGGCCCTTCTATTTCCAATTCCAGGATCTGCCACTAAATTACAACAAATATGAAATCATATTACAGTAGCTTGATGCCTATAAAATAACTTATAAAATTTACGAAACTTCGTAAAAATATCCGTAGCTTCCAGGGGCCCCTGGAAGCTACGGATATTTACCGGCAGCCCTTAGTGGCCCCCTGCCCCCCCCAGCCTAGATGCTCGCTTCGCCCG
>NW_022731638.1:836901-841719 GCF_011630105.1 Anneissia japonica
CACATAAAAACAAAATTTTAGGGGGGGAGGGGCGGTTTTTTTTTTTTTTTTTTTTTTTTTTTTTTTTACATTATCGATTTTTAAAAATTACAGTATCATTAATCAAATAAAATGTGTTAAAATTAATCATTTTCAATAGGCCTACAATAAATATTACACCTAGTTGGTGAAATCATTGTTTTAATTCACTTAAAGTAGGTCTATACCTATTCTGATTAGAATTTCCAGGACAATATTCTTTTTTTTTTTTAGTAAAAAAAATTTCCCGCCTCTAAATTTTTATTTTGCTTGAAAATTCAAGTGGGAATGGTGACGCTAAACAAGTTTATATATATATTTTTTTGCCTAACTCTTAATGGTACTGATTGCTCAACCAAACTTAGTCTAGGAAACAGGCTGGTGATAATAGGCCTATTTGGTATGGTACATCCTAATACCAGCACGTAATAAATAATTGTTATGTCATATGATGATCATTATCCTCGGCAGTAACTACAAACATCCTATGATTTAATTTTGGATTTAAAATAACTGTAAAATAATTATTCTTTTTCATCCTGCGATAGCATTATGAATAATATTCTTGACTTAGGTAGGAAAGTCACCGAAAAAAACACAATATTACGATGACACATGACCCAAATATCATGCATCTCTACTGGATTTACCCTTTCAGCCATCTTTAACTGCCGGACGATAACACTGCCGGACGATAACACAGTGTCTTTGCTTCCTTGCCCCCGATTGGGCATAGACACAAAACATACAAATACTTAGGGTCCAATCGGAGTTTTGCCAGGCCTATGCACTTAAAGTTAGCAATCAAGTTAAAGATTTTTATTTATTTATAAATATTATTTGTTTGACCTGTATATTTGTATTTTTTTATTTTATTTTTATTATTGACATATTTGATTTTATGGGTTATTTAATGTACAAAAATTAATAAGGCATACGGTAAGTATGCTATATTATGCCTAATTAGTCGTGCTTTTATTCGAAATGATGTATAGTTACGCATGCGTGTAGCCGAGTTTGTGAGGGGCTTCCTATAGTTTTCTTATTACATTAAATTCAATACATTCAATTTCAATTTATTTGAATCACTCAATGCATTCAAGTTAATAAATTAATAATATATAAAATTTCAAAAAAGAATTCAAGTGTATTCTGACTATTATACAGACATTAAAGAACTACAAATAATAAATAAAGTGTATTTTGTTTATGTGGATGCATCGAATATTTGGTGCATCCAAATTAACAAAACACAATACAAATTTACAAATACAAATTTAAAACTAAATCAGTAAAAGCAACCATTCATTAGTCTGTGTATGTATAACTACGCATGCGCCAAACCATTCCATCAGACGACAATCCCACAGGTTTTTATCAATAGTCGCTACGCTTTGTGGTTGCTTTTACCTGATATGCTTATAAAGGTGATTGCACGTTTTCAATCGAATAGGCTTATTGTCTACAGATTTGTGTCTGTCATTCGAATTATGTATAGACAGAGCGACCAGTAGCCGGTATTTGAGTAAGCATACTCGTTCCCAAGAAATTGGATGAACTCCAAGGTTATATGAATGTTATGCATGATACTGAAAAATAGCGGATTGTTTTATTTTTTTTTAAATCCAAGTACTTTGCAGACGAGTTTATAGCTGGAGAAATGCTTCACCTTTGTAGTTCCAGTGAAAAGAAATAGTAAACCGACTCATATTCCGTTGGCTGAAGTTTATTATCTTGCTGAATGCCTTTATAGCACTAATTTTACTTTATTCGACCATTCGAAAACGGTGAGAGTTATATCTTTAATATTTTGTAATTAATTTATAAAGATGTTTTGTTGTTCGATGGATGTAGGCTTGTTATCGATATCAAAAGTGTCATACGGACTTCCAGGCCTTATCATCAATCTGCTTTCGCCTTATAGCATACGGTACCGTTTCTGCAAAAAGGCCCGGAAAGTAGGTCGAGATCCATGAAAAATGATTGCATGTGATGGTCCAAACTGTACTAGGGCCTAGGCCTAGTAATACGTGGTACCACCACTTCAACTGCATAGGCTTGACACCAAATAAAATAACCTTCCTAGCGATGATCTTGGCTTGTAAACGGTGCGTACGGGTTCCGTCCCGTCTGTTAAAAAATGTACCCTGTATTTTTTTTTATTTTGCCTAATATGGACTACAACATAGACCTGTAGTATTAAAAATTTTGGTATTTGTTTGATTGACTTCAGTTTTCATACCATGGACATAGGTCCATGTTCATACCTACTTTTGTGTATGTTATGTTTTTTATTGACCAGTTTAATTGATGCCTGGAAATTTATTTTCACAAACCTAGATTAGTAAATACTGCAGGTAGCCATATGTGGCAAAGACAAGTCAAACCAGTCACTCGTTGCAAATCGTGTTTCAGAGAAAATGTCCAAGACATGCTAAAATGTCAAATTTTTAAAAATCTATTTTATTGCACTAAACTAACCTTTATATAACTACACACCATCATATGCTGTTATTTTCCCTCTTTTCAATGTTAAAATAATTACGATTTTTAAGTATTTAAAGATAGTTTCTGCATGAGAAATGCCTGAAATCATAAACTTTGAAGGCCGATTTCTGATATATTGTTTTTTCAGCAGCTGTGTGGTTAAACGCTTGTAACTTCATAAGGAAATGTTCGATTTTAATGATTTTTTTACCATTTTATAGCTATTATTTTAGTCTCTAACACTGTATTAATAGCACAAAGTAGATTTTTGCGACGAGTGACTGGTTTGGCTGGTTTTGCCACATTTATATATGTACTGTATTTGTTTTGTGTCCTAATTTAAAGGCAGATAAATGTAGGCTTAGGTGAAATGTGTGATGGGGGTCGTAACTTAATTTTATAGTTGAAGTTCTGTTGAATCTTATACAAAAAATATTAGCAGTAGTTAAATTATTTGTATTTCCTACCCTTTTTTTATTATTTTAATACAGTAATTTTATATTTATTTTCAAAAAAAAAAAAAAAAGACTGAAAGGCCTGCAAGTGTTTACACCAAAGAGGAAATTGGAGGTGCACTGAAAGCTTTAGAGAGTCACCAATGGATGTAATAATAATATTGTAAATGTACACTGTCTCTTGCCCAAGTAAATGTGTTGATGTACAGGTATGTGGAAATCTGCCTGATGGTGCTGGAATAGTAATCGCTTGTGTAAATAAATAATGTAAATAATAAAAATACAATATTATGTTGAGATATTGAGGTACTAATTGATTCTTGAAATAATGAATATTACATAATTATTTATTCAGAGATGGCAGTAATAGCACAATAAATGAATTAAAAAATATTAATTGAGACTTTATTTTTCAAAGGCCAGTGTGACATTTATCACATTTAATGCATCAAATCTCTTTTGTTGAAGTGGTGGCTCTGAAAAGAGCCCTTTGGTTTGGAATTGCTGTGCTGTAGCCTATTAGTGCGTCTTCTTGCAGTTTGTGCTAGATAGTGGTGCTATGCAGTGAAGTATTGGTTCATTGTTGCGATTAGAGTTTACTGTTGTGTGTTTAAAAAATGACTGACGCTTGAGTTGGTAGTCCAGCCTCCAGCACCTCTCTTCTTTGAATACTTAATCACCGGGTCTTGACAGAATTTCTCACTTAAGATGTTGCTTAACTCAACAAATTCACTGTGGAAAAGAAAAATTATGATTCATTTATTCTATACCATACAATTAAAACATTATCATCAGCAATACAGTTTAAAAATACAGGTTAGATATGTGTGTAGAAGTGGGAACCAATTAACTAGCTATCCTAATATTTAAAATACAGGCCTAGGGCATAGCCTACTATAATTATTACAGTCAACATAGAGAAGATAGGGGCCTAGGCCTAGATTACAGATAGGCCGGCCTAGCCTAGGCCCTGGGAAGCCTATGAACGTCACGATAACCAGGCAGATGCGTCATTTTTACGATCGACATATCATGATATCATCATAGAACCACCATCACCTAAAATCACTATAAAAACTTTGTAAAGAACTGTAAAGATAAAACAGCCATGTTTCAATGAAGTTTTGTAATTTATCTTGTTCGTATTATATTGTTCGTATGTGTTTTGTGAGAAGTCGGGAGAAACGGTTAAAAAATGCATTTAGTGGCACCAAATTCTCATTTTTTTTCTTGAAAAATCGATCACAAACAAACTAAATAATCTTACCTTCGAATCTCAGTAACTTTTTAACAAAAAGTCGTATTCAAATTCGGTTTTTTTGGTACTTGTAGCTACGAAATATCTTCTATCCACCGCACACAAAAAGCTAACACTAAAGGTTACCTAATATGTCAAATTCATTCTCAAATGGACCCTAACTAATGACGTCAGTAAAATTGTGTTGCTCCACTCGTTCAATATTCACCGATAGAGGGTGTCCTATAGGCGGAAAAGATGAGTTAATTCAAAGGCGCTCACGAGAGCGGGCTGCGATAAGAAAACGCTTTGAAGTTTCCAATTACCGCTTATCGCTGATAGGCTGAAGGCTAATTAGTCACGCTAGCTGGAAACCGTTGTATGTCCTTCTTATTAATAGTCCATGGTTACATCTTATAATTTTACCCCGCCGTTGTATTTAGGTACACGCTACAGTGCACACAATGAGCCAACAACTTGGATAGCAGAGTTCCGCATGAGTGATTCAGCCCACATCTTTATATGTCTGAGTTAACGCATGAATGGTTTCATCTTCTCAGGACTTTTTTCCAAACCCACATCTTTATAATCTACTTTTGCTGAGAGTTCCGCTTGAACAAT
>NW_022731638.1:841777-844104 GCF_011630105.1 Anneissia japonica
GCCTAGTCTTGCTTATTTTGTATTGTCTGGTTTTTTTTTTGTCCTAAAATAAGTAAAAGAAACAAATTTGAATTGTTTATTTTGTATATCAAATTATATATAAAAGAAGAAGGTGGTAGTTTTTATATTTGAAAACTAAAACCTGCATACGAAAATGGAAACCAGCATTTCCCCAATGGAGGGGGTGGGGGGGGGGGGGGTGATGTCCCCGACGAGAAAAACGTGGGCGTGGTCATTCGTCACTAAAGTGGTCCAGGGAAAACAGCTCTTCCCCTCGAAAATATTACAATTTAGGGGTTTCAAAGGCTTATTTAATCGATTTTAGAATCTATTAATATAATTTGTTTTGTCTCCCTTGTGGTTTTTCTCCCATTAAGGGGGGAGGGAATTCAGGATGTAGCTCCGTACCCCCCCCCCCACTTCCTTCCAAGCAGCGCCACCATTTTTGTAGTAAGCATGTCCAATTAAAAAAAAAAACGATCAAGGAGTAATTTTAAATCCATGCTGTATGCATGCAGAATTTGTGCAAAAAAAAAAGTTTAGAAGGTGATTAAAAATTCCATCATTTCGCTATTCTGCTGCGCAAGCTTGTCTCGCTATGTAGCTTAACTCTAAAAACCTATCATGGTTAGCTATCTATCCAAAGAATCGCATAATTCAACCAGATCTTTGCCTATTAATTACTTAATTTAGACATTAAAAAGTTTGTTTTCTGTACTGTGGAAAAACACACTATTAATATATCAATACATTAAAAGGGTAGTTAACCCATGAAAATGGTGATAATACTTAGGGCTTTGATTGGCTTTAAAAAATAAAAAACTTTTCCTCAATACAGTTGATGTAATACATGCAATTTAAGCAATTGGAAATGATTAAAAATATTTTTGGTAGTTAAAAAAGCTTCTCCAAAAACATGTAAACAAACATTAAAGAAAAACATATTGCAATCCATGCAGCCTTTCTGGAACTTATTGTTTAGAGACGCCATGTACAAACAAAGCAACAAGTTTCAGGTTCTAAATTTCTATTATTATTTAAATATGCTTTACACAATAAACTATTTACATATACTGTAACTGATTACTAAAATATACAATACATTGCCAAACATGAATAAAATTGCTGGAATGAATACATATGATATGCTGGAAACCAACATAATGTAAACAAAATAAATAAAATTAAGGCATTCTTGCTGCACTATTAAATAATTAAATTGTATACACATAATTACAATATTATTGCACTGGGTTGTTTGTAGCATTAAGTACCTGTACTTGGCAGATTAAATTACAATCACTAACAACAAATTTTTATGTGTACAGCTAATTAGATTATTAAAATTTCATTAGGATATCATTATTTTTAACTTTAAAGCCAAATGCCAATATTTGGCCTATGAAATTATAATCACTAAAAATATCTTATGTATATACAGCTAATTAGGACATTATTAAAATGTCATTGTGATATTATTATTTAATTTTAAAGCCAAGTGCCTATACAGTATTTTGCTGATTGAATTACAATCACTAAAAACATTTTTTTTTATGTATATACAGATAATTAGGTCATTATTAAAAATCCATTATGAGATTATTATTTAACTTGAAGCCAAGTGTACCTATACTTGGCTAATTAAATTACAATCACTAAAAACACATTTTTATGTATATACAGCTACAGTAATTAGGAGATTGTTAAAATTTCATTGGGATATCATAATTTAACTTTAAAGCCAAGTGCCTATTGGCTGATAAAATTACAATCACTAAAAACATTTTTTTTTTGTGTATATGCAACTAATTAGGACATTAATAAAAAATCATTGTGATATTATTTTTAACTTTAAAGCCAAGTGCCTTTACATTATTTGGCTGATTAATTACAATCACTAAAAAACATTTTTTATGTATATACAGCTCAAAAGGCATTCTTGCTGCACTATTTCATAATTAAATTGTATACACATAATTACAATATTATTGCATTGGGTTGTTTGTAGCATTAAGTACCTGTACTTGGCAGATTAAATTACAATCACTAAAAAACATTTTTTATGTGTATACAGCTAACTAGAAGATTATTAAAATTTCATTAGGATACCATTATTAACCTTTAAAGCCAAATGCCAATATTTGGCCTATGAAATTAGGACATTATTAAAAAATCATTATGAGATTATTATTTAACTTGAAGCAAAGTGTACTTGTACTGGTGGAAAGGTAGAAAATAGGGTGGTTACGCCTCCTTATATTAATATATTCCAAAGCCTGTATCTCTTAAAAACTCTTTTGTGTCTTAAAAAAAATCAATTCTACAAA
>NW_022731638.1:844343-845567 GCF_011630105.1 Anneissia japonica
ATATCGTACAGTAGTTGGTTGTTTGTAGCACTGGGTACTCATGATTGTTTGATTAAATTACACACACACTAAATATAATTTTTATGTATACAACTAATTAGGAGGTTATTATTTAACCTGAATTAATTCAATGTATTGTGACAAACACAAAATAGCATAATCATTATTGTTAATTCAACTACAAAAAAACATCAATCACCAGTGTCAATACTATTTTACAAACAATTTAACAAATTTAATTTGTAATAATTAACTGTACTTCTATTATACTAATGCAGTATTTCATGGAATACAAGTCATGTTCTGTATGTTTCTTCGACATATTTTTTCTTCGATATTTGTTTTAATCATTGGTTTTTGTGGTAAGCACCATCAATTGTAACATTTTTCTATGGTTTTAATATAAAGTGGATAACTATGTGAATATAATAAAGGATGAAATGTAACGTCAGTTACCATGGAATTACCCAATATATAGCATTAAAAAAATAAAATACTGTAGTGGTGGTTTGTAGCACCCATTAAATTGACTAATTAAATCACTTCTTGCAATATTTTCATGTCATGGGTGTATGCAAAGGGGGTTGGAAAAGTCGTACGACCCCCAAAAATTTTCAAAGGTTCACATTTTTTCCAGACATTTTTTTCTTGGGCCTTTTCACAATGAAATAAATAAAAAATCATTGATGAGGTACCAGCAATGAGTCCAAAAACTTTGCCAATTGTGCGATATACTGTAATCTATCTCAATTCCATAAATTTTGAAACTGAGCCTGCCATCTGCTTCAAGCAAATTGTATTGATATTTTAATCACATCTTGCTGTTATTTCATTGGGAAAAGTCCAAAAAATTATCCAGAAAAAATCCTCGATACACCCCTGCATGTATTAGGAAGTTATTAAAATTTCACTAGGATATTTCATACTTATAGTTAACTTTTTCCTAATAATTATTGTCGATGGAGGGCAACCCAGATACTCAAAGGTTCACATTTTTTCCAGACATTTTTTTAGGGCCTTTCCACAATGACATAAATAAAAAATCATTTATGAGGTACCAGCAATGAGTCCAAAAACTTTGCCAATTGTGCGATACACTGTAATCTATCTCAATTCCATAAATTTTGAAACTGAGCCTGCCATCTGCTTCAAGCAAATTGTATTGATATTTTAATCACATCTTGCTGTTATTTCATTGTGAAAAGGTCCAAAAAATTATGATCA
>NW_022731638.1:845610-857603 GCF_011630105.1 Anneissia japonica
CATGTATTAGGAAGTTATTAAAATTTCACTAGGATATTTCATACTTATAGTTAACTTTTTCCTAATAATTATTGTCGATGGAGGGCAACCCAGATACTCAACATGAAATTAAAAATTTCTAATTAAACACACACAAAAAAATCATACATTATAAACAAAATTTTGAAGGAAATGAAACTTCAGAAAACAATAGTGTAGAAAGTGCTAAATTTTTAAAAATCTATTGAGTGAAAGTAGATAAACTTGATTTCAAGTAAACAGCTTTAAGTTATTTGTGAGTACATTGTTTACTGGAATTAACTACAAAATAATGTTAAATAATTGTTTGTTAACCATTCCCAGAACTATACATTTAAGACATGATTGACTGATAGCAAGCTATATGTTCAATGATTACTGTGAACAAAAAAAAATGTTTTTTAGTCCAACACGAAATGTCATCAAATACACATTTAACAAATAGGGCCTACTAATGTTATTTTGGCGAGTTTGCTGTATTCTGTCAGTGGTGGGGAACACTCAAGAGTTCACGCACAGTTGAATCCATCCTTTCATTTTCCCTTTCATAAATTTAAGTCTGCTGCAAATAGGAAAAAAACACAAGTGAGCATGATAGGTACATAAAAAGAAAATGACAATAACATAATAACAATCCTAACTTGCATAAAAAACAATAAACATGAATTAAGTCTATACAAAAATTTAATTTGCAGTAGTACTAGTAATACTCTAGACTAGCATTGTTTTAGTTACAATATGATAATTTCCTGTGTTAAAAACATGATTTATTATACTATACTTATTTATAAAACATAACTTGTACTTTATAATAAGAGAAATCTGAATATTATCGGTACCTGGAACAGTAACACGAAAGTACTGCACTATGCTACTGCACTGTAGTGCATAGGCCTATTTTAAGACACTACTTAGACAGGCTTTTACAACTTGATTTCAAAGGTCACTAACATTTTTCAATATTTGTTTTAATCATATAGTTGTGTAGACTAGTCATTTAGGAACATTTTACTGGAAAACATGTTGGATACGACGCCCCGTTATTGAGTTATAATATTTTAAATAACATGATGTCAGAAAATCAGCCCAAAAGCTTTATCTTATTTCTGTTAGTTACGCACCAGACCTTAGAGAAAATTTTTCTATTTTCTCTATGTCTAGACATTGCTGCTAGGCCGCTACTATAATACATAACATACATAAGCTCGTCGTGCAATCAGACCATAAAACATATAAAAATAGGCCCACACCAAGCCAACACATGTCTGTCACAGTCTCAGAGTGCCATTTTACGGCCATCCAAAGGTTGATATTCTTTTTAAAAAATCTCATTTGGGAAGGCAACCCCCTCTCAACTCCTCCCCCCAGCTCGGACCTACGATCTCAAGTCCCCCTATCGGACAACTTAGCCCCACAGAAAATATATCCTAGAGCCACCACTGGCTGCGGCGACATACTGTTTACCTCAATAGGTCCTAAAGAAAGATTTTTTTTTTCTGTTCCTTATTAAACTAAATATGCTGTGTTACCGTAAGCATTTGATTGATTTATTTTAAAAAATTGATAAAGATGGGAGTTATTTATTTGTAGTTACTAAACTAGGCTAGGCCAATTAGTAATATGAAAGCATATTGTTTTAGGAATACACTACAGAGACTAAATTATTTACTTTTTTTAAATATTAAATTTAATCTTGTTAAAATCAATTTATAGGCCTAACGTCTGCCCTTTTAATAGGGCTATTAATAATGCATTATTACAAATCATATATTACTCGTAAAAGTCAAGCATGTGGACTATCTAGTAGCCTAGGCCATTGAGTGTGGTGGTAAGATGGGTGGTGGGAAACAAGAAGCAACACTAGAAGCATATGTAGTGCACTGAGTACCGCTTTTACAGCCGTCAATGTTGTCTATAGGTGGCGGTATAAACTTGCGCATATTATACTGCATTGTACTTGGTAAGTACTGCATTGTGTTTGGTCAGTACTGCATAGTGATTGGTAAGTATTGCATAATGATTGGTAATGACTGCATAGTGATTGGTAATGACTGCATGATGATTGCTAATGACTGCATGATGATTGTGAACTAAAGGCAGAGGAGGCGTTCCATAAAAACTGAAATCCCATCTCTTTAACTCTTTTTAGACCATCCCCACTTCGCATTTTCAATTTTTAAATCTTTCTTTAGTTATACTCTTTGTGCTTTTGATCATTTACTTGAAATTAGCGCATTCTAAATATTTTTTTATTTTACCGATAAGTGACCGAATGGGTCATTATTACACCGTTTGGGAATTCAAATCTGATTAAAGCAGCTGATCTTCCTTTTCGAATGCGTAGTTGAACAACACTAGTTCTTCATAGGCGGATTTAAGGGGAGCCCAGCCGTCCCGGGCCCCTCCTAATTTGCCTTTTTTTTTTTAATTAAGAAAAAAGAAAATTCGACTAAAATTTTAATTCTAGGCCATCTAGAGGTGCCATAATCATAAAACATTACCTCAGCCCTATCATGGTGGGGCTGAGGAAGTATAGACCCTCCACCTGTGAATGTCCCTCTCTATTTCCAAATTTCTGGATCCGCCACTGGTTCTTGTTGTACTGCAAGTAAGACAGATCATTATGAATCACCCTCATCTGTTTATCATTTGCATATTCATAATGTATTATATGTATACATAATATAATATAAAGGGGAGATAAAATTATGTACTGTATACACAAATTATATAAGGGATATATAATTGGAGATAAACTGTCATCCATTATTGATGACTACTCAAATGCTCAAAAAATCTAAAAGGCTATAACTTTCAATCTAAGTCAGTGATACAAATTCGGAAACGTTACCCCACTCAAAATTGTGAATTATTGCTATGTACCAGCTGACTAAATTTACATTGTATAAATGAAGCAGATAGCTACATGCGAGAGGTGATAACGGTGTTTCAGTTTCTAAAGGTAAATGGTACATCTACCTGGCACCACTGGAGCATCTTTGTAATTACTTTTTTTCCCACCAAATGGAGAGTTTATTGGAAACAGCAGCATCGTTCATGTGAATTGCTGTGATAAAAAAAATTGTTCGTTAGTTTAATTTTGAAGTCATCAGTGGAGATCTTCCTTGGCAGCTGAGGCTCTTAATCTTCAAACCATGGACCTGCTCTCATTCATGTTGTTTGCTTATTTGCTCCATGGCTCTTCACGCTCTCAATTTGGTGGGGATTCTGCACCAAGTCTGTTGAGATTAACCCAAGTCTTTTTTTGCAACCTTTTGGTTACTGAAAAGGCAGTTAACAAACTGCTTAATGTACAAAGTTAATTGCTTAGACTATCAGTCTACGATCCAAGCTGGTTGGTTCGGGGTTCTGTAACAGAGCTTTTGTAGCATAATGATTAACTGGAATTGTCTGTTTCTTGAAAGATGTAGGTGGAAGAAGGTCAAGAAGTTGAAAGAAAAGTTTGGAGATGCTGATATAATCACTAAATCCTGGAGTGACAAAATATTGAAGAGAGATGCAGTCACCATCGACTCCCTCAGCGAATTTACAGACGATCTCGGCAGTTGCTATGGCACTCTGGAAGTATTGGGGAAACTAGCCGAAGTAGACACTATGAATGGATTGTTCAAAATTGTACAGATTCTGCCGTTATTCCTCAGAAATAAATGGAAAGATGTTAACTTCAAACTGAAAGCGAAAGGTGCCACTGCAACAAAACCCAGGGACAAGGAAGACCACCCTGTCTTTGGCAGAACACTGACGAATAAGAAACCAGAAAGGGATAAACACGTACACAGCATTAATCTAAAGAACCAGTGGTCCCCAACAACCATGAACTTCACGCAAACTAAAGATAGCAAGAAGTTACCAAGAATGTTCTGTCCATATTGCAGTAGTACTAAACACTTCCTTGGGGGTTGCGAAAACCTCAGAGAATTGGACAAAGGCCAGATGATGGACTGGATAAGCCACAATAACCGGTTTCGAAACTGTGCAAGAAAACACAGCACCTCAGAGTGCACTCTACGAAAGGGCTGCAAGTTATGCTCAGAGATTCACCTTACAGTATTGCATGACACCTTAACACCAACTTCTTCTCATCCACATCCAGCCACAGCAACCAGCCAACTGTACAGTTTGTTCCAGCAGTGTAAACCGAGAGACGTATTCCTAAAGATTTTTCCTGTCCAACAAGCCTGATAGACACCTATGATGGATCCATGAGAACTATGCTGCTTACCGAGGGGATGACACAGCTAAACCTATACAACTTAGATGATACATTTTCATCCCCCATGCTGACACTGGGGAGTTATTTATATCCAACACATAAAGAGGGATTTCCTTTATCTTAAAGATGTGCCGTTGCCAGAGTTGATTGATGCTCGTCCGTTGGTTATGATAGGTGCTGACAATGTACATCTCTTGACCCACAAAAGTCCAATGCTTCAGGCCGGTACTAACTTCCCGGCAGCTGCACACACAGTGTTCGGATGGACCTTGCATGGGCCGGTACCATCGTCATCTACACGAACTGCTGTTACAGTGACCAATTACACAGTATGTGAATCAGCACAGTTGAAGTCAGATGTTCGGAGACTTTGGCAAGTGGATGAACTTCCTCCAAGAAAGGCTGCGACTCGTTCTCATCTCGACCAGATGGCCTTGAAGCATTTAGAACAAACCACCCAGTAATCCAGGTAGATGGAGTAAACCGCTATGAAGTGCCTTTGTTGCGGGACAACAGCGGTACCAGATTTAAAGCTGGTGTTGAATCAGTAATTCCACATATGAGGAGGATTGAACGAAGTTACAGTCATAAACCTGAAGAGCGCGAGAAACACAACCAACTAATCCAGAAGTTAGTTGATGACAAATTAGTGAAGATAGTTGAACCTGAAGAAGCAAAAAGGTCTGAAGAGTCTTGGATTGTGCCACATTATATTGTAGAACACAATGGCAAACACCGATTGGTATTTAACTGTTCACATGAATTCCAGGGCCAGAATTTAAATAAGCACCTGCTGGCGGGACCAGACCTAGGTTCATTATTACTGGGCGTAATTCTGAGATTTCGTCAACATGAAGTAGCCATATCTGGTGATATTAAAACTATGTTCCATCAGGTACGTGTAAAGCATGGTGACCAATCTTTGTTCCGATTCATCTGGAGAAACTGTGATGAAACTCATTCACCCACTATTTATCAATGGCTGTCACTATTGTTCGGATCTACCTGTAGCCCCTGTTGTGCTACGTATCCACTTCAGAAACTGGCTATTGAGAACAGTGAACAGTATCCAGAACTTAGAAGATTTTAGGAAATTTAAAAAGAGGAATGTTATGTGGATAACTGTTTGGACAGTGTAAAGACGGCTGTGAAAGCTGAGACACTAATCCATGCCATAACACTGCCGGGTTTAATATTAGACAGTGGGCCAGCAAGAAACGAGAGGCTTTGGTCGGATTGCCTGAAGAAGCACTCTCGGAGAACAGTATACTAGAGTTCAAACCTGATGTTACCGAAGCAGAACCCATGTTGGGTATGCGCTGGGATACAGGATCTGACCTTCTGAAGTACCGACAAAACCATGATCATCAAGAGGCTATCACCATGCGTTATATATACCGTACATTAGCACGACATTGTGACCCTATTGGCTTTTTAGTTCCCTTTCTTGTTAGAGGCAAGCTGATAGTACAATCCTTGTGGAGTCTAGACAAAATTGAGTGGGATAAAGAAATAACAAGTTCCGAACTTCGAGCTAGCTGGACTCAATAGGAACAAGAACTAATATTCATTAGCCAAGTTAGCTTACCAAGACATTACATCAAATTGAAGGATGCCACATACCAGTTACACGTGTTCTGTGATTCATCCGAAAAAGCCTATGGAGCAGTCAGCTATCTTCGTGGAGAACGTGATGGTAAGGTAGAGACGGCAATCGTGATTGCAAAACCCAAGGTAACCCCACGAAAGCAATTAAGCATGCCAAGATTAGAGCTATGTGCTGCACTGATTGGAGCGAAACTTTCTTGTAAACACCTTGACAATTCCTGTAAGCGGAAAGCATCTATGGAGCGACTCAACTACAGTACTTTCGTGGATCACATCAGAAACCTGTAGGTTCAAGGTTTTCGTTGGAACTAGAGTTGCAGAGATTTTGCACTTAACTGATGGAATGAACTGGCACTATGTGCCTACAGCAGAGAATGTGGCAGATGATATCACTAGAGGCATGTCCTTACGAGATGTTGCAGGCAACCAAAGATGACAGTATGGCCCATCTTTCCTAACTCAATCTAGAGAGCATTGGCCAGTGATGCCCAATCTCCAAGATTGCCCTAAATGTGATGCTGAAATCGTTTTTAGTGGGTTAGTCGGTATCAATGTTGCAGATAGTAAGATAGACGAGTTAAAGGACTTTGAAGCACTTATACTCTACCTTGGTCAGAGGTTTAATGGGGCGGCCCCTCAACAACTACAGAATGAAGCCTGGAAAATGGTACAACTACGCTGTTTCCCAGAAGAGGTTAGAGTCTTAAAGGCTGGATCCCCATTACCTACAGGAAGTCGTCAGAAGCAATTGAATCAAGAATGGGACAAGGATACTGGTCTTCTGAGAGTAGGTGGAAGATCGCGAGAAGCAAATGCCATTCAGGAGCAAATGAAACACCCAATAATTCTTGATCCTAAACACCATATAACAAAACTACTTATTCGACATACTGATGTTAAGTTGCTTCATCCCGGACCAGAACGAGTTTTGGCAGAGTTGAGAAGGAGATACTGGATTCTCAGAGGCAGATAAGTTGTCAGAGGACAACACAGGCAGTGTCAAGAGTGTCAAAGTTGGCGTGCAAATCCATCCAATCCTCAGATGAGAGACCTGCCGGCCGCACGGCTACAACTATTTAAGTTTTCCATTGCACTGGAATAGTCTACAAGTGCATAACTGTTGGTGCCGTCCACTTGGAGCTATTGGAGAGCATGGATACAGATGCCTTTCTGTTATCCCTACGTAGGTTTATTTCCCGGAGAAGCCAACCGGCTAAGATATATAGTGATTGTGGTACCAATTTCAAAAGCAGGGATAAGGAACTCAGAGCCGCCTTTGATCTGATGACTGTTAATCTTCGAGAAGAACTTCGGCCATACATTGTAGAGTTCCATTTCAATCCCCCAAACGCTCCACAATTCGGAGGACTGTGGGAGAGAGCAGTTAGAAGTGTTAAGACTGCTTTAAATGTAGCAATTGGCGAACAATTGGTTGCTGAACCAGTACTATTGACGCTTCTTGTCGAAGTTGAGGGAATTCTTAATTCCAGACCGCTAGGCTACACATCAACAGATCCAAGAGATGTAAACCTGGTCACGCCAAATGTTCTGTTAATGGGGCGTCTGGACCCGACCATTCCTGAAGTAGTGTATACCGAAAATGAGTTGCTGACAAAGAAGCGATGGAAACACAGTCAAGTATTGATGGACCATTTCTGGCGTCAGTTCATCCGTCATTACCTTCCGGCACAACAGATAAGACAGAAATGGTGGAAGGAGACTGAAAATATCCACAGTGAAGCAGTAGTGCTTATTATAAATCATAACCTTCCGAGGGGGCAGTGGTTAGTTGGAAGGGTGACTAAAGTTTTTCCCGGGGAGGATGGTAGAGTGCGATCTGCTGAAGTCAATGTCAATGGCAAACACTATGTTCGCCGCGTCGTAAAGTTGATTAAACTGCCAGAGTTGCAGTGAGTTCCCAAGTTGTTGCTATTTAGCATGTTTACAGTGTTATTTAAATTTAGTACCTCAATTTAGGGGCGGCTGTTGCAGAGTATCTATTTAAAGACTGAGCCCTCATCGTTCGTTGCGCTGAAACGGGCAGCGAACGCGCGTTAGCGAACTTGTCCGCAACTTGTCTGTAAAATGAGCCAATCCAGCGTTCCAACTTCTATATAAAACCTTAATTACCAGTGTTTTGGTATGTTGTAATTATTATGAACCGTATTGTTTGTTTTAGTAATATTACTTGACTTGCATAACCTTACTGTTGTGAACATATTTTGTCTAATTAAGTGTTAATAGGCTTTAAAGTTTAGACATTTACCTAGGCCAACTGACGTTGTTCAGGCTGCCGTTCACGCTGATTCGTACAGCGAGGGGTTCCCTCGTTTGACGAGTTTAGGTCACGTGACTCATACGGTACTTGTTTATTAGGCCTACCTGAGACGACTATTACTCAGGAGAGTACATACTGTTACTATTTCATATGCTATTAATTTAAAGATTCATATGATAGGCCTATTATGCCTTTTATTGCTATGTTGATATTGTTTATTACTATTTTATTGTTTCTGGTTTATTACAGTGATAAATAAACACACACACACCATACACTACCACCACTTAGCTACTACAGTATAGTGTAACCGACGCCACGCACCGCATTACGCATTACGCAGTACAGTACGCTACTATTCTACGTGAACTCATTACAATATCACTCATCTACTGAATTGATATACTGGCTTGAGCAAATACGATCACGTGATAAAGTGTTAATCTCATCTGCAATAATAAACTACCATTGTGTCAACCTGGAACAGTTGTGTACAGTCTGTCATTCTACCGTTATCCGAACCACTATAAAAGCACATAAGGCGGAGACATAATATCCCCCTTTTCTGGCAGTTCCCCTCCCTAAATCTGCCCCTTTCCAACATTGTGGAAACCGAGGAACAAAATGTTGTGGCTGTGAAACCAATAAAACGGTTTCGTATCTCGCTGACTTCATTCAAGGTTATTTCCTTTCTGTGAGGTATTTAGGATGCTTCATACCATGGTACGATGCACTGCAAATATGCTTGTTTGAAAGCATATCTAAATCCGTTTAGATAATTTAGAAAGATTAGCATTACGATTCAGTTTTAATTATTCTTGATTGTCAAACTATATTGTTCAGGTTTTTTATAAACCTCAGACGATCATACTAAATGAATAGGTTTTAGATTTACTTTACTGCAAGTACAATAGGTCGATTGTTCTATTGTCGCTTGTGTCCCTGGGCATAACCAGGCCCGTAGCCAGGTCATTTCAAAGGCGGTTCTCTGGGCGTGGGGTCCAGGGGTCTGCCTAAGGGCCACGGTGGGGTCGAGAGCGAATCCCCCGAAGCCAGAGCAGTTTTTGTGTTTAAATGGCTCTATATAATGTTATAAAAGCAGTTATGTTTTGAATGTAATAAAAGGGGGGTAATATAATAAAAATATAAAATATAATATCTGAGAATTGGCATGTTTAAATCACACCGAAAGATATAAAAAAAAAACCTCATCGCATAATCAATATCAATATATTCAACACATTTATTATTATAAAACAAACAAAAAGCTATTCTTTTTCTTCCTCCTCTTCCTCTTCCTATTCTTCTTCTTCTTCTACTACTTCTTCTTGACTCTCATTTTGTACACTGAAAATAATAGTAATATTTTACTACAAGGCTAAAAAAGCACAAAAATTGTCATTACTAATAACTGACAGGGCCATCGTTAAATTAAGTCAGAGCCGAAAATATAGCATCATATTCAATAGTCATCTGACATCATGAGAACCTAAACTTTAATTACAATTATTTGTTATACTAGGCCTAATTCGAACTTATATTTTAAGACTTTAACAAAATACATACTGATTAATAATAGCTGAGATTTGATGCACATTTAATCAGTTAATAATCGTTTTTAGTATATCTTACCATAGGCTTACTGAATATTTATTGTCTACCAAATGAATTAAGCCTATGAATTATATGCATCTTTACAAAATAATACAATTTCTACAATAATAATCTTGTTTTATATAGATAAATGTTCGATAAATTCTATTTTTCACTAAAAAAAAGAACGAAATTCAGTGCGTCTATTTTCATTCTAATCAATGGTGTTTGTAAACGGGCACTGCATCGTCGAATCCTAGGACTTTCGAAAGTAAAGCTGGCCTGCCCGCCTAGGTCCCAGGCCAACCAATAATAATAATTAACAAAATGGTTTTTTTTTAAATATAGGCCTATGGTGCATCCTGTACATGCACTTCAACTTTTACAACAAAAGCCTAGGCCTAGTACCTGTAGTACGTCGTACTGTACTGAGTTTCCTGTCGTCGGGGTATAATTCTGAACGAGGAGCGAACCTACTAGTCAACATTCTAGGCTAATTGATTTTGAAATCAATAACCCACCTCAAAGGACTATCTGTCGTTTTCTTTTCTGCAACAGCGGACGAAAAAAAGTCAGTTATTTTACGACGTTTAATGATTCTTTATCACTAAAAATTAACAAACACTCGTTTTGACGCACTCGTTCTGAAGTGTACGTGTGTCTGCTGTTGAAATTTTGTGATTAATTTCGTCACTGGCTTTGATGACTGTGATGGACCATGTTGATTTATTAATAATATTTTGTTTGGGATAGAAAAAAGGAATCAATTTCCCCAAAATGCTCCATCAGCACATAGTTTATAAGTGTGCGCTATGGACTATGGCTATGGAATTTACTAACCACACAATCCACAATCAGGTGATTAAGTCGCAAAACAAAAATGGTTTCCGGGCTCCCCAAAGTTGGGGATTACTCAACCATAACAGACAAATGACCTACTCCTACCATAGAGAAAATAGAACCATTTTTTCTATGCCAATGATGCAAAATACAAAACAACGGCAAGGCAAAGTTAACAAGTTAATATAAAAATATATATAGATATAAATGGTAAAAAATAAGCATGTATGTACAAAGATTTAAATGCATTAAAAAAAAGCATTTAAAAGGCATTAAAAACGTATTTAAAAAGAATACGTGCGTCTGTAAAATACGTGCGTCTGTAAAGTTTCATTGAAACCCACCCTCGAGCATGAAAAAAAATCGCCTGCATTCGAGAATTCTGTATTTAGGCGTATGGGGAGAGGTAGACACCCTTAATGGAGCGACGTTCTAGTTCTCTTTATGCAAACCACGAAGATGTATAGTAAGTTTAACTGATTGGCTTTCAGTAAACCTTAAAACTAGAGTAATATAACCACATTTAAACTCCATCTAATTTAACTAAAACAGTAATATACTTAATTAGGCCATTTTCTAAAATAAAGTTCTCTGAAGGTTAACCACAGAATTTACAGTACACTTAATGTGTAAAAAAAAGTCTTTCGAATAAAAAAAACTTTCGCTTGACATTAGGAATTAATCATTTGTGAAACAAAATGTTAGGCTATGTCAAGTTTTATATTGAACAGTGGAAGATTCAATGGGGAACCCAGACAGCACGGGACCCAATCCTCGTATTTTTTTTTTCAAAATTAAAAAAAAATGGAGAAAACAGACAAAATTGTATTCAATTTTTAATCCGAGAGTACGATTTCCGGCCATCTAGAGGTGCCATAATCATAATTTTTTCTTACCTCAGCCCCAACAGTTGTGGAACTGATTCGGAGGTGGTGGATTCTATTTGCGCAAGCCCCTCCCTGGAACCCCTCTATTTCGAATTCTTGGACCCGCCACAGTTGGAGTATCATGGTTTCCGGGCTACATAGAAGGGTAATTTTTATCCAATGGGGGAAAAGTGAAGTTTTCGACGGGGAACTCATATCAAGGATAACCCTTATGATAAATAATCCATTGAGGTCGTGGAAACAATCTCGACTTCGACTTGGTTCGGAAATCTGTGGTGCGTTCAAGGGAGGGTGGGGGGAGGCTAAATTGTTCAATTATTTTTTTAATGGAGATACAAGGAAAATTACTTTCAAATTTTAAGTCTGAGAGTGTAAATTCCGACCATCTAGAGGTGCCATAATCACAAATTTTCCTACCCCAACATTAATTAACATTAAGGCATTATGTGCGCGGAGCCTTACATACTTGCATTGAACGCTTGACTTCACGCAAGACAGATAGTAAGTAACCAATCAGATGCTAGTATAACGAATA